>NW_027397073.1:29215001-29479345 GCF_003265705.2 Callorhinus ursinus
AATCCTAAAGGAGAACACAGGTAGCAACCTCTTCGACCTCAGCCACAGCAGCTTCTTCCTAGAAACATCTCCAAAGGCAAGGGAAGCAAGGACAAAAATGAACTATTGGGATTTCATCAAGAGAAAAAGCTTTTGCACAGCACAAGAAACAGTCCACAAAACCAAAAGACAACCGACAGAATGGGAGAAAATATTTGCACATGATATATCAGATAAAGGGCTAGTATCCAAAATCTATAAAGAACTTATCAAACTCAACACCCAAAGAACAAATAATCCAATCAAGAAATGGGAAGACGACATGAACAGACATTTTTCCAAAGAAGACATCCACATGGCCAACAGACACGTGAAAAAGTGCTCAACATCGCTCGGCATCAGGGAAATCCAAATCAAAACCTCCATGATATACCACCTCACACCAGTCAGAATGGCTAAAATTAAAAAGTCAGGAAACGACAGATGTTGGCGGGGATGCGGAGAAAGGGGAACACTTCTACACCCTTGGTGGTAATGCAGGCTGGTGCAACCACTCTGGAAAACAGTATGGAGGTTCCGCATACAGTTGAAAATAGAGCTACCATATGATCCAGCAATTGCACTACTGGGTATTTACCACAAAGATACAAATGTAGGATCCGAAGGTTTACGTGCACCCCAATGTTTATAACAGCAATGTCCACAATAGTCAAAGTGGAAAGAGCGAAGATGTCCATCAACAGATGAATGGATAAAGAAGAGGTGGTGTATATACACAATGGAATATTATGCAGCCATCAAAAGGAATGAGATCTTGCCATTTGCAACGACGTGGATGGAACTGGAGGGTGTTATGCTGAGTGAAATAAGTCAATCAGAGAAAGACATGTATCATATGACCTCACTGATATGAGGAATTCTTATCTTAGGAAACAACCTGAGGGTTGCTGGAGTGGTGGGAGGTTGGAGGGATGGGGTGGCTGGGTGATAGACATTGGGAGTGTATGTGCTATGGTGAGTGCTGTGAATTGCGCAAGACTGTTGAATCACAGATCTGTACTCTGAAACAAATAATGCGATATATGTTAAGAAAAAAAAAAGAGAAGATAGCAGGAGGGTAAGAATGAAGGGGAGTAAGTTGGAGGGGGAGAGGAGCCATGAGAGACGATGGACTCTGAAAAACAAACTGAGGGTTCTAGAGGGAAGGGGTGGGGGGATGGGTTAGCCTGGTGATGGGTATTAAAGAGGGCACATTCTGCATGGAGCACTGGGTGTTATGCGCAAACAATGAATCATGGAATACTACATCAAAAACTAATGATGTAATGTATGGTGATTAACATAACAATAAAAAAATAAATAGTCTAAAAATAACAAAAGGAATAAACTTCCAAAAGAAAAAAAATGATAATAAAATGACAAGTAGAGGTCAACATCCAGAAGAAGGAGATACAGAGAAAATAGTCTGGCATTTGGGATTACTTTTTGACTAGATGCATCCTACTAAATCTTGAAGATATGGGTAAGGGCTAAGATGTTCCTCAGAGCTTTTAGTAATGTCTGAGAGTGAGCATGACAAAACATGGCCTTCCAAGGACGATGGGGTTTGGGAAAAAATACCACATTCTGTGTCCTTAAAAGGCTCAATCTACCAAAAATTGTAAACTAGAGTACACAGCCATTGAAAGGATTGAAGATCAGCTGTGAATCATCTTCCCATCCCTGAAATTGTATTTAGGTACCCCTGTCTTTTTTCCTAAAACAAACAAACATCTTTTCTGGAGTAAAGTGACATCATGATACTTTATTTATATATTTTTATTTTATACGTTGTTTTCAGATACACTACCTACCATATAAGAAAATAACCATACTCATGAAGAAACAAGAAACAGGATTTAAAATCAAGAGCAATAGGCATATAAATATTTGAGGGATCTAGAAATTATAGTTATCAGATGCATGTCTCATATGTTAATTACATGAAAGACAGGAAGAAATTTGGTAGAAAATTAGAAAATTTTATAGAAACTAAATAACAATTACCTAACTGAAAAATAAAAATCAAAGTTACAAACTAATTATACTGAAATACTTAGTAAATTGAAAGATCAGAAAAAAAGAAAACAGTAAGAAGTATGAAGAGACTAAAGGAAAGAAATACAGAGGATAAGGGAAAACAGATGATACAGTTAAAAGATGTTTAGAATTTCAGAAAGAATGAATAAAAAATAAGGCTAAAACAAACTTTAAAGAGATAATGGTTGAAAATTTCTAAGCATAATAAATAAAAGAAAAACCACATTTATAACAAAGCTTCCTAAAAAATTTTTAAGGCAAAAAATACATTAAAAGCAGCTAGAGGAAAATTTAAAATAGTTTATCATCCTGAAATAAAACAACAATTAGACTTAAAAGAAGCTCTTTAAAAGAAGCCATTGAAGTCAGAAGACAATGGAATGTTATCTTTAAAGTGCCCAAAGAAATAACCAAATTAGAGTTCTGTATACTATGAAAAAGGTTTAATATTAAAGGAAAAAAAAGTAACTTTAAGACCTCAAAAACGGTTTTCGTCACTAGCAGAAAGGCACTAAAGTTAAAGTTTCTTAAAGTGTAATTAAAATCATTTTAGAGAGAAATTCAGTTTCTTAATAATAATTTCCAAATATTATGCTGTTTGTGGCAAACAATGAATGTTACATTTTTTTCTTCAGTGAAATATACAAGAAAAATTGTTCTTCTCCCATACCTCATAATAAAATATCATGAAAAAAATTATGCCATAAATATATTACTTCAATGTAAATGAAATTGAAATTAATTTATTTTTGTATTTATTCAGTTTTACTGAAAGATGGGAAGAAAACCCTAAATTAATGAGTCATAGCTGCCTTCCTTTAGGAATTATGCAAAGATGCATCAGGCTTTTTGTCTTTTGATGTGGAGTTCCTTACTCTCCTTCATTTGGTCATGTATTCGCCATTCTTCCGTAACTTCCTCCACAGATTCTGATGCTAGACTAGGATGTTTTCACTTTTCTGAGCACTCTTTCTTCTTTTGTTCAGAATGATTCTTCCTGGAATTTTATTTTAGAGTTCAGTAAGGCGTTGGCTATCTCTACTCCCTCTCTTTCCCACCCCCAACTAATGCATATATAGCTACATCTATTTTAGGTGACTAAATTCCAGATGATCTTAATGTACCCTCACATGTGAACACTACAATCGATTCACTAAACCTTTTAGTGCTGTAGGAGGGATCTCAGTACTAATGATCATATATTTATTAATTCTCAGCTCTAGGGCATTAGCAGCATCTCTTCTATGGCTTTGTCTTCCTATTTGGCAAGAGTGAGAATTGTTGACAAACAAGAATTGGAGAGATATGTCTGGATTTGAACAATCTATGACCACCACTGGAAACACTATTCAAGAATATACTAGATTAATCTATTACACTTAATAGTCTTCTGAATTTCTACCAATAATTACATAATCACATTGCGGTCACACATTTTAAGAATGACTCCCATTTATCATAAAATTCAATAAATGTAGAGTCACTGTATAACTATAATGTAACTCATAGACTGCTCCTAATACATATATTTTCTGCCAAATTTTTCAGTCAGAAATGAATAATCTGTATATTCTTCACTTGCTAATTAAATGAAGCTGAAAATTCCCGTTTGATCAAAAGGATACTTGCACCAATGTTAACTGATTTATTAAATTTCAGTTATGACCCAAGAAAAAATGTTTTCACATATCAGACTTTCTACATAATTAAATAGTAAATAGATTTCTAAAATGTCATATGGGATACAGCATCTTAAAAATTCTTATATATACTGTAATATATAAACTGTAATATAGTCTCATAGAGTAAAAGGTGATTTGTGTATACACATTGCTCATTCATGTTTTGGGTGGGTTTTGGGATCTGTGTGTTGAATTTGTATATTTGAATGGTGCTAATTGTGGGTAAAATTGCGAACAGAGCATATTTTATCTCTAGGGCTCTCCTCCTAAGATTTTTTTAAAGACTTGTTTTTCTCCTCTTGTCTGGAGATACTCTGATAACCGTCAGAGAGACAGTCATTAACAGAATTCTTCCCTGCAAGGAATTTTTACTTTAACTCTTATCCCTGTTTATTAAACGAAAATCATATCCTAGTAAAGGAATAGTATTGTTCTTGTTGAGAACAAGATGAGAAGAGATGGGAAAAGGGGAAAGAAAGTGGGGGAGGATGGGGGGGAAATTTTTCTTAAAAGAAAGGAGAAGGTTTCATGAAGTTCAGTGGAAAAGAGCTGGAAAGAAACTAAGCATCAAAGCAGAACCTGACAACTTGACCAAGGAGGGGAATTTGTGTTAAAAGTGGTGACAGTGGCATATTGCATGGAGCACTGGGTGTTACACACAAACAATGAATCATGGAATGCTACATCAAAAACTAATGATGTAACCTACGGTGACTAACATAATAAAATAAAATTAATTAAAAGAAAAGAAAAGAAAAGTGGTGACAATGGGGCGCCTGCATGGCTCAGTTGGTTAAGCTTCTCACTCTTGGTTTTGGCTTAGGTCATGATCTCAGAGTCATGAAATTAAGCCCCACTTCAGGCTCCACACTCAGCACAGAGTCTGCTTGAGATTCTCTCCCTCTCTCTCCCCTTCTGGTCCTCCCCCATTCATTCATGCTCTCTCTCTCTCAAAATAAATTAAATAAATAAATAAATACATAAATACATAAATAAATAAATTCTTAGAAAAAGAGTGGTGACAAGTTCTTGGAGAGAGATAAATGTCCTTTTCCATTCTTAAAAAAAGGACGGAAGAAGGAAGGAAGGAAGGAAGGAAATGAATGTAAAGAACGGAACAAAAATATATTTGAAAGGGCCAGTATCTTCAAAATTATTGTAGGAACTTATTCAATTAGTTTAAATTCTTGAAGCTATGAATTTTAAAGCAGAATATTATATAATCTTATATTTATTCTTCATAGAAAAAAATCAGCTGTACATTCTAATTCATTTAACATAAAATAAATGCCGTGTTAGTAAATGCATTTTGCAGAGGATAGTTTAAGTTCATTTTTTAAATGAATATACTTTATTTTTTGAGCAATTTTAAGTTTATGTAAGGTTGAGCAGAAAATACAAAGAGTTGCCATAAACACCCCTCCCCTGCCTTTCCCCATTACCCTTATTATTAGCATCTTGCATTAGAATGGTACATTTGTCACAATTAATGAGCCAGTATTAATATTATTAACTGATGTCCATAGTTCACATTAGGGTTCATTCTTTGTGTTGTACATTCTGTAGGTTGACATATATAATGACACATATCAGTCATTATAGCAACATACAGAATAGTTTCATTGCCCTAAAAAAACCCTGTGCTCCATTTATTAATATCTCTCTTCCTCCCTCTGAACCCCCGACAATCTCTGATCTTTTTACTGTCTTTTGTGTTGCCTCACTGAGAATGTCATATAAGTGGAATCATACAGTATGTAGTACTTTCAGATTGACTTCTTTCACTTAGCAACATTTACTTAATATTTTTCCATGTCTTTTCATGGCTTGATAGCTCATTTCTTTTTAGCACTGATTCATACTCCACTGTATGAATGTACTATGGTTTATTCATCCTCAAAGACAGTTTGTTAGGGTTTCCATAACAAAATACTACAGACTGGATGCCTCAAGCAACAGAAATTTATTTTCTTCTAGTTCTGGAGGCTAGAAATATAAGATCAAGTTGTTGGAAGGTTTGGTTTCTTCTCTGGCCTTTCTCCTTGGTTTGCAGATAACCATCTTTTCACTATGTTGTCACATTGTCTTTCTCTGTGCATACACATTCCTTGTTGTCTCTTTGTGTGTCCAAATTTTCTCTTTTTTATGAGGACACCACTCAGATTGGATTAAGACCCCTTCTAATGACCTCTTTTAAATTTATCACCTCTTTTAATGTTCTATCTCCAAATATAGTCACATTCTGAGGTACTGAGGGTTAGGGCTTCAACATACAAATTTTGGGAGAACAGTGGAGCCCAAAACAGACATCTTATTTGCTTCCAAGTTTTGAAAATTTATGTGTAAGTTTATATGTGGATATACATTCAACTAGTTGGATAAATACGTAGAGACACAATTGGTGAATTATATGGTAAGAGTATGCTTAATTTATATGAAGGAAATATGTGTGTATGTGTGTATTTTATATCAAGAGTATGCTTAGTTTTATAAGAAACTGCCAAAAATTTGCCAGTTTTTACACAAACAGATGTGCATGGAACACAGGTATCTATTAACAGCCTGTGCTTGCAACTGTGTTCTCATCTTTTAAGAAATAGTTTCTCTCAAGCTATACTGTGAATACTGATATCTACATTAGAACACACCTGAGACAGCCTAGAGTTTAAATCATTTTGTTACATGTGTAGATTATGCCACCACTGCAATCAAAGAACTACTCCATCCTCACAAAAAATATTTGTTTTCTTTTCTCATACTAGCACTTCACAGTCAGACCTACTCTCTTCTCCCCAATCATTCCTAATCTCTGGTAACTACTAATATGTCCTCCATTTCCATAATTTTGTTATTTTAAGAACAATACATAAATGAAATCACAATATATGGATTTTTGAGATTGGCACTATTTTTAGTCAGCATAATACCTTTAGGTCCATCCAAGCTGTTAAGTATGTAGTTTACTTATTTTTATTGCCTAATAGTATCTGTGGTATGGATGTACCACAGTTTGTTTAGCCATTCATTTATTGAAGGATATTTTGAGTATTTCTAGTTTGGGGCTATTTGGAACAAAGTTGCCATGAACATGCTAATACAAGATTTCTTGTAGACATTAAGTTTTCATTTCTCTGTGATAAATGTTAAAGGAGTGTTATTTCTGGTTTGAATGTTAAGAATACTTAATTGCTGGTTGTTTTTTTTTTTTGTTGTTGTTGTTGTTTTTAAAGAAACTGAGATGTTATTTTCCAGAAAAGCTGTACCATTTTACATTATCACTGGCTTTGTATGGTAGATCTTTTTCCCTCCCATTCTTACAAGCACATCTATCTAGATAGATAGATAGATAGATAGATAGATAGATAGATAGATAGATAGATGTAATTTCTTTAATAGTTTTTGGGCTATTCAAATGATCTATTTCAAATTGTGTGAGTTGCAGTCTAAAGATCTGATCATTTTCATCTAAATAGTAAAATTTATGTGTGTTCAGTTGTTTGAAGTTCCCTTATTATCTTTTTGATATCTATAGTGTCTACAATAATGTCCCTGTTTCATTCCTGGTATTAGTTATTTTTTTTTTCTTTGTCAGTCTTCCTAGTGGTTTGTCAACTTTATTTTTCTTAAGCCACCTTTTGTTTTATTCATTTTCTTTTGTTGAATTCACTGATTGCTCTTCTTATCTTTGTTGTTTTTTTCCTTCTGCTTACTTTGAGTTTTTTTTTTCCTTTTTTATACATTCTTAAGGTGGGGCATTGATTATTGATTTGAGACTTTGCTATTTTTTAATTTATGAGATTTTCCTTTTATCTTTCTGTTAATTGATTTTGATTTGTTTTTCTAATACTGATTTCACTGTGGTAAATGAACATACTGTGTATAATTTCATTTATTTTAGTTGGGATTTGTTCATGGCCCTGGATATGGTCTGTATTGTTAAATGTTTTGTGGCACTTGAAAAAAATGTGTATTGTGTAGTGGTTGGATGAAGTGTACTGTAGTTGTAGAGTAGGTCCTGTTGATAGATTGCATTGTTGGGTTATTGTATATCCTTGTTGATCTTCTTGGCTAGTTGTTCTACCAATTGTTAAGAGAGAGATGTTTAAATTTTCATAATATGTTTGTGGACTTCTGTATTTCTGTTTTCAGTTGTCTCAGTTTCTGCTTCACATAATACATAGTTATGTTATTTGGTGCACACACATTTAGGATTGCCATATGTTATTTTTTGTATTGACCATTTATATATAATATAATTATTGATGTTAAGGTTTAAGCATGACATTTTGCTTTGTGTTTTATGATGTTTCATATTTTTAACTCTCTTTTATTTTCCCTGACTTCCTGTAGTCTACCTAAACATTTCTTTTAAATTCTATTTTGATTTGTCTATAGCGTTTCAAGTGTATCTTTTTGTATATCTTTTTTATAGTGGTTGCTATAGGTATATCACACATACACAACTTATCCAGTCAATTGTTCCTCCATTTATAATGTAACTGTCATAAAAGTAAAAATTTCTCTACATATGTGAGACCACATTATCCTTTGTACTTCAGACACTTAATATAGTTTAGAAGTCTCAAGAAGAAAGTGAGTCTATTGTGTTTGCCTGTAATTTTGTTTTTTCCGTTTTCTTTTTTCCTTCTTGATACTGCAAGATTCCTTTTTGTATACTTTATTGTTGTTGTTATTGTTCAAGAGATTCTTATATAGATTCTTTCAGGGTAGGTCTACAGGATACACAAACTTTTCATTTGTATTCACCTAAGAATGAATTTATTTCTCCCTTCATTACTAAATGATAATTTTGCCAGATATTGAAGTTGGGGTTGGCACTTCTTTTCTTTTAACATGTGAAAAATATTGTTACTTCCTTATGGTTTGAATGATTTCTGACAAGAAATTAGCTGTGATTTGAGTTGTGTTTTCTTTATATGCAAAGTGTCACTTATCTCTTGTTGCTTTCAAGATTTTTTCTTAGTCTTTAGTTTCCAGAAGTTTGATCATAATGTATGTTGACATGAATGTCTTTGAGTTTGTCCTATTAGGAGTTCATCCAGCTTTTTGAATCTGTAGGTATGTCTTTTAAGACATTTAGGAAATTTTCAGTTATCATTTCTTCAAATACTCTTTTTAAGTTCCTCCTTTTCTTTTGGGAGTCTATTAATATGAATGTTAATTCATTTATTATAGTCTCAAGGCTTTCCTCAGGGTTTTTATTTTTCATTTAGTCTATTTTCTGTTAAGATTTCTATTATTCTATGTACAAGTTCACCAATTATTTATACTATACTCTTCATTATGTTATTGAGTTGCTTAGTGATTTTTGGGTTTTGTGTTGTTATTGCTTTTAATTTTAGTTATTGTATTTTTCAGTTTTAAATTGCCTTTTAGTTCTTTATATATTCTATTTCTTTGCTAGGACTTCCTTTGTTTTAACATGTTCATATTTGATCATTGAAGTTATATATGATGGCTGCTTTAAAATCTTTATCAGATAATTCAAACATCTAAGATGTTTGAAGGAACAAGGAAACTCAGGGAACTTGCCATCATATCATTCCTTGGGTCCCGAAGTCCTACCCAGTCTGCCTTCATTCTTCATTTCAGAGTCTTCTTAATTTGTTTTGTGTATAATTTCTAGACTTTTTGGTTGTGCTTAGGATGAATAGGGAGAAGCGCATTCATATCTGGAATGTAAAGGGAAGATGCTATGGTCTGAATTTTGTGCCTGCAGAATTCATGTTTTGAAGCCTTAACCCACAGTGTGACTGTATTTGGAGTAAGGTGGTGATTATGGTTAAATGAAATCACCAACAGGATTAGTGTCCTTATAAAAGACACCAGAGAGCACACTCTCTTTTCACCATGTGAGGTTATAGCAAGAGGGCAGCCATCTGCTGCCAGGAATAGAGCTTTTGCCAGGAATTGAACTGGTCAGCACCATGATCTTAGACTTTCCAGCCCCCAGGACTGTGAGAGAATAAATTTCTGTTGTTTAAGGCAGCCAGTCTGTGGTATTTTATTATGACTAAGACAGAAGGAAAAGAAAGTAAAAAACAAAGTCCTTCTCCTTTTCCTCTTTTAATCTCATTAGTAGATTCTAAATGTATAATGATGAAACTTCTAGAGTGCATTTAAATCCCAGTGGCTTGGAGAGCCTCAGTGTTTATCAACTTTTTTCAAGTGCCATAGTGAGAAATAGACACTGGTGGAAGATCTTAAAAAATAGAGTTACCTGCAAGTTATTTTTAAAAATGGGTTTTTCCCCTTCTGAGTGTAGTTAATCTTTGTGGCCTATTTTCTGCACACCAACAGTTCAAAAATAGCAACTATGAGCCCCTGTTATGTACCAGATACTGTCTTTATCTCTTTATTTTCTGTGGGGGCCTTTGTAATATTTGGTTGTCTGTCATACATCTGTATTTCTTATTGTTGTAGAATATTCCATTGTGTGTTTCCATTTGAGCCACATTGTCTCATTTCCTTCTACGAAGCCAAAAGAAAAGGGTTGTTCTGTCCTTGACCTTATCGGGTAGAATATGAATACATGACTCAGTCTTATCCCCCTGATGCTCTTATAGAGGGCTTTGAATATAGAATAAATAATACTAAGTTGAAAGATATTTGGTGTTCATTTAAAGTAATAGTGGTATTGATAGTGTGTTGTGTCTGAAAGTGGTGTGCTGAAAGGATGGAAGCGTTTTGGCCGGATTCTTTACATTAAAATAAGGTTGCTGTCTTTTTTACTCTTAGCCTGCTAGAGCTATCACCTTAGATTCTGAGCCTCATCCACATCTAGTTTTCAACTTTTGTTCAGTTCTATGATCCCTTATTATCCTTCTACTTGATTTAATGTATTTCTCTTTTTCTCATCGTCGCCCAAACCCCTAAGATAAGCAGATTTGTTTCTGTCACTTGTAACCAAGAAACCTAACAAATACAGAAATCAGTACTGAGAAAGGCAGATCGACATCAGCCATGTAAAGAAAATGTCGACGGCCTCAGACTTGCCTTCTTGCCTAGCTGGGATAAAAGGGAGTGAATATTCCATTATTTTTTTCAAAATGAGAATCTGGCAACTCAAAATATGTAGTGTGAAGAGGAGTGTCAGAAAAAGTTGTACTCATATGGGATCAAAGGTCCATTGAGGACAAGGCTCTGGATGCTGGTCCCTTGAACAGTATAAGGGACATGAGGAATTCAATTACTGCAGAAGGTAATTGCTGCTTCTGAGTGAAAATAGCTAGAAGAAAAAAAAAGAGATCAAATTCCTCAGCTGCCTCATCAAAAATAATATAAAATAATACTTGTGATGGTTTATTTTGTGTGTTACCTTGACTGTGCTAAACGATGTACAGATCACTGGTAAAATATTTTCATGTGTATCTGTGAGGGTGTTTCTGGAAGAGATTAGCTATTGATCTTCTGGAAGAGGATAGCTCTCACCAGTCAGGTTAGTATCAGCCAATCGGTTGAGAGCCTGACTAGAACAAAAGGCAGAGGAAGGGCAAGTTGGCTCTCTTTATTTCAGCTGAGACCTCCATCTTCTCCTACTCTCAGAAATTGGCATCCCTGGTCCTTGAGCTTTCAGATTGAGAGTCTGACTTATGCCTTTGGCCTCCCAATTCTCAGGCCTTTGGAATCAGAATGGGACTTAACACTGTTAGCTACCTTGGTCGTCAGTCTTTTGGATTCAGACTAAATTGCACCATCAGCTTTCCTTCTTCTCTAGCATGTAGATGGCAGATTGTGGGACTTCTTGGCTTCCATAATAATGTGAGTTAATTCCTATGATAAATCTCTCTATTGATAGATAGATACATAGATACATGGATAGACATAGATCCTATTGGTTCTGTTTTTCTAGAGTATCCTGGCTATTATAGAGAGTGAGGGTAATGATCAGAATTGTCCAGTAAGCAGGTGTATGTAGAGACTATTATATGATTATGAGGGTTACTGGGAAAAAAACAATGACTAGCCCACTAAAGTCCTTTTTTGATTTTGGAGGCTTATAACTTATTTCCCAAACCTGAATTAGTTCACAATTCCAGAGTTCCTTGAAGGAAGAGGAGTCCATATACTTTTAAGAAAAGACAATGTAACACCACCAAAATTTGTATTATCTCTTTTTTTTCTACCCTTGAACAGGATGCCTAGGCTGAAAGAATATAAGAAAAAATTAAATCATCAAAAATGTCAGGGCTTTTAGCATCTTGTCCCTGAGAACACTAATTCCTATTCACAACAATTAGTAGGCTTACTAAACTGAGTCTTCTTCAACTTCATGGAAGAGGGATTATAGAAATGGCAAAACATGAACCACTGGAACTCCATTCCTACTGAAATCGTGAATTCTCAGGTACCTGGAGAAGTCTCAGAGGTGAATGCAACTGTTAAGACTCCTAAGATGTAGGGGAGATAATTCCCACACATTCTAATTGCATCTTCATGTGACCAAATACAAAAGATACATGTGACATTGAAGAATAACACTGGATTACATGATAAACACCAATAGCAAAAGCGGATTTCTTACTAGAGTAAAACTGCATTGCCCCTAGCATCTGGTGACAAATGCTTGGTCATTAGTCTGATAAATAGGAAACAGAAGCAGTTAACTTGCACCTGGCAAGTATAATATCTCACTCTTGCCAACATGCTCTAGTATTCCTCATGCAACTAGGCAAAGAGAGAGAAAAAGAAGGCATTGTGTCAGTTGGGGTGATTGATTTTTACTGTCAAGCAGAAATAGGTTTCTGCAACATAGGGTTGCCAGGGAGTAGTTATGGATGAAACTTAGGGGGTCTACTACAAGGTCTAGTATTAAAGGTTAATGGAAGAATAACTGGTAAAGCTAATCTACAGTTACTATTTAGGTGTGTGGGCATATTTTGAGGTAGTAATGACTGAAACGAAATTTAGGACTTCTGGTGATCTTCTGAGTCTATTTTTCAGTCTCAATTTGGATTCATAGAGGGATTAGTTTGTGAAAACTTACTGAAGTGCACATTTATGTGCATTTTTCTGTGTATTATATACTTCAGTAAAAAGGTTTTATTTAAGTCAGTAGAAGACTCAGCAACCTAATATGGGCAAGACTATATCCCTCAGAAATAAAAGTTTTTGTCACACCATTGGTTAAGTGCTCCTGATCAGCTGAGGTGCTAGCTGAAAACAAAGAGTCTTTAAATGGGAGTGGAAGATAAGAGTCATAAATACTAGTGGTGTCATTGTGACTAGTGGCAGACACAAATTTTATAGTGTCCCTTGTAGCCTCTGCCCTTTTTTGTTGTTGTTCTCACATTTATTCATTCATAGTAATTTTATTTACTTTTCTGTCATATTTAGTCACTATATTTTTATAAAGTGTTGTGTTGTTAATTGTATTGATCCTTTAGTTAATATTTTGCAAAATATCAGGAGAGAATCAAGTTTGATGAGTATGCTTTACCCCCAAATCATTGATTAAAGAATTGGATAGGGTAACTTGTGGATCTGAATTATTCCCTTTGAGGAGGTATTGAATATGTTTTTTTGCTTGTTTGTTTGTTTTGGTTATAAGAGGGACAGGGACAGAAGGAAGGAGTAATCTTATGTATGTAGGGAAAGTAGAGTACCTGCAGATGATGGACAGGCACATAAATTGATCTTAATAGTCATTTGCCAATTTTTTTATTGGCCAGAATTTAATCCTTTCTTCCTATTTGGGAAGAATCCTCAATTATGTTTGGTATTGAGAGTCCAACCAACTACTAGAGAAGCTATAAAAAAGTAATCATCTCTCTTCCACTCTCCGCAAAATGATGTGAAAAGATGAGTAGGTCATGGGAAACTGGATGTTTCTACCCAAGACTTTGAATCGGGGGTTGGTAACACAAAGGCTAAGAGAAGGTTAGAGTTCATACTGGGTAAATGCAGAGGTAGAGGAGTGCTAGGTGTATTGTCCATAGTGATGGTGTTCTGGTCAGATAGTTCCTGGTGGTTTTGTGCTTGCTACTTCTTGTCCTCCCAAGGTTTGCCTTGGACATGGCCTTCCAATTCTGTTTCTACTAGTATTTTAATCTAAAATTATATTTTTTTATAAATGGCAGTCAAGGAACTTTGGCCTTATGTGAGACCACTTCTGGCTCCCCATGAGACCACTTCTTAAGAGTAGGAAAGTTTGTCTAGTTTTTTGTCTGAGGCACCTAAGAACTTGAAAGGATGTCAAATGACCCTTTTTCCTAAAATTTTGTAATATAACTGTAACTTTAAGTTGTAGTGCCATATCCTCATTAGTGCTTTTTGAAGGGCCTGAGCTGGGCACTCAAATACCAGATTAAAGCAGTTCATTCCTATTTCCTAAGTCTGCCTCTCCTTTATCTATATTTCAAAATTAATTTACAAATACTGAAAATGGGCTGGTATATTTCAGGACCTGCAGGCAAAATAAACTGCAGTTGTGATCAAATCGAGCTAGAATTGCCAGTTCTTAGGTTATTGCTTCCGTCTCATAGCTCTCTAATATAACTGTTCTGACTTTAATGCATAAGCTGAGATACTCCTTATCTTTTAATGACGCTGTTTATCATATGCCAAATTCTGTGCTTAGTCTTGGAAGTATAAAAGCAAATACTCTATTGTGTCTGTCTTCAAGAGCTCAAGAAATATTAAGGAAAGGAGACCTATAAACATCTAATTCTTTGTAATATTCTAAAGTCAGGAATCTGCAAAGTGTGCGTAAGAATGTGGAATAACACGTAGGCCAGCAATAAGAGGATGGCATTCGGGGAACATTTTCTAGAGGAGTTGCCACCAGAGGTAGATATTAAAGAATAAAGGAGTAATTCTACAGGCAGAGGACATAAAACTGTGCAGAGTGTATGCCAGGCAGAATAAGCCCTAAGGAGTGCAACAGGATGAATATATGTTGGGTCATTACAGCCAGACTGGCATCACAATGTAAAGTATGAGACATGATTAGTAAGCAGTGGTTCTGGAGAGCAGAAAAGGCCAAAGAAAAACCCTGTACCCCACGTGTTATGGACTGAGTATTTATATCACCAAAATTCATATGTTGAAACCCTAACCCCCAAAGTGATGGTATTAGAGGAGGGCCTTTGGGAGATAATTAGGTTTAGATGAGATCATAAGGGTGGAACCTCCATGATGGGATTAGTGACTTCATAAGAAGAGGAAGAAAGAAGAGAGTTTTCTGTCTCTTTCTCATGAAGAGGACACAGTGAGGAAGCTGCAAGCCAGAAAGGGAGCTCTCACCAGCAATCAAATCTTCCAGCATCTTGACTTCGGACTTCCCAGTTTCCAGAACTGTGAGAAATAGATGCCTGCTTTTTAAACCACTTGTTCTATGGTATTTTGTTATAACAGCCTAAACTGATGAAGACATCATGGTAAAAACTTAAAAATAGCAAAATGGTAATTGAACATATATTCAAAGAAAAAAATTGGATAATGAAATTAGTAGGATTTGCTAATGGATTGGCTATAGTAATTAGGCTGGAGGAGAGCTCTAAATGGAATCTTGGTTTTCTTTTTTAATCAGGGAAAATAGAAGAGTTAATACGGTTGAAGCCAGGTATACAGTATTATAATAAATTAAACATAACAATTTGATATACTGAGGCTTGGGCAAAATGAAAGCTTGAGGAGATAATCAGGTTTTTCAGTCCTGGTGAGTCATATTAGCTTATTAGAATATTGGGACTAGTCATATGACAATTCTAACGCATAGAAAGCCATTGATTAGAATCATATTAAAATTAGAATCATATTAGAACTGAACTAACAAGGCACAAGAAGAAAGGAATATTTCAGCCCATGTCATACTGGAGCCAGCTGACATTGCTTTTTTTTACAAGGCATTTTAGTGACATTACATTGGTAGCTTTATATTAGCCATGATGGAAAGTATTTATGCCATAGAAAGGGGCAAATGCTATAAATCAGTACTTATTTTTTTTTTTAATTAAACATTAACCAGAACACCACTGGATCTGCCATAGAGATAAACATTCCTCAAAAAAAAAAAAATCTGCAAAAGCAGCCATGTAAACAGCACGAAAAACACTAGAAGCAACTCTAGAAGGGCCATGGTCATCATGATAGGAAAAAAAAAAAAACAAAACACAACCTATAGCAAGAGTATAGTATGAGTAGATGATGGAGGTTCCAGGTTGGGTACTACTATAGATTTCCCATCTAAACTTAAATAAATCACTTGACATCTGTGTGTCTAAGTGTTTTTGCCTGTCAAATGGAAATAATGATTTGCACAGAGGAATAAATGTTAAAAGCTAAATGATTATTATGAGAAGTTTGACTTGCTATACACATGTGAGATATTATTAGTAACTTGGGTTTCGAAATCAACAAAGTATATTCAGACTTCAAAGGTATCGCTAAATCTTGTCTTTGGTACCATCTTACTTGACTTGAATTCTTTAAACTCCAGTGGCCTACAGGGAATCTAATGGCTTTCTGTGCATTGGAATTGTCATATGATTAGTCCTTTCTTTCTCCACATGCATTAAACACCTCTACATTGGAGTTGGTTTGTTTTGCTATCAATAAAGGGGAGGAGGATTCTTTCTGATATTTGTGCTTGGGAATCCTAAAATTGCAGCTATAATTCTTGTTAAGCACCTGAGAGCATGGCATTGATGATCTTTAGTCAACTCAAATTATTTTTACTGTGTAAGTTGGAATGTGTTTCCATGGTCAATTTTTTCTGGTTCAATTTCTGAAGAGGTCTTGTGATGCTGCTCAGTGAATGGTAGCTACCAAATCACATCCACACATTGCTTCTCTTGGATACCAGTGCTCTCCCCTTCCAATATAAAATGCTATTCTCTGTCCTTAAAACAAACAAAAATTTTAAGATTTTATTTATTTGAGATAGAGAGTGAGTGAGAGAGAGCAGGAGCAGGGAAGCAGAGGAAGAGGGAGAAGGAGGCTTCCTGCTGAGCAGGGAGCCCATTGTGGGGCTCTATCCCAGGACCCAAGGATCATGACCTGAGCTGAAGGCAAATGCTCAACCGACTAAGCCACCCACGCACCCACAAACGAAAAATTTTAAATTAAATTTCAGTTGTTCATACTTAGAGTCGTCTGCCTCTCTTCTCTGTCCTCGTCTTAAGCATTCTGCCCTTAAAGGCTCACTTTGAGTGCCACTTCCATGAAGTTACTCCAGTAACTGTAGAGCTGTAGAAACAGCTCATTTTAGCATTTGATTATGTTCTGGTTTATAAAAGTCATGTGAGCCCAGTTCCTCCAGAATAATGTAATCCTTTGATAGTAGAAACAAAATCTTTTTGTCTTACTGTATCTTTCATAATATGTGGCATGGGGTAGACCTGGAATAATTTCTATATCAATACTTGCTGATAGATATAAGTACATGTGTATTGAGAAAATCCATATTTAGAACTAACACATACATGTTCCATACACATTCAGGTAAATAGGTGATAGAATTCAAAAACATATGTGGTCACTTAATATATATGCTGGGATGATATATTTATAGAAGAGATTTTTTTGAGAATTAATTTATGTCTATTATATTTGAAGCCACTAGCTTCTTAGAAGGTTTTCCTCTCTCCCCCCTGATGAATATCAAATTAGTGTGCTTTAAATTTAGAAAACATGAATTAATTGCTGAAACTATTTCTTTGGAGAATCGGTACTAAAAAAAATCCCCTGAAATAATAATATTTTCAGATAAATTGTGAGGATGCTCAGTCAGCCCCTTTGTTCATCGTTCTGACAAAAGGAATGTCGTGCATTATTTTGTTATTAATTCTCTCTTAGTAAAGAATTATAAAAAAAAAACAATAATGTGGAGAAACAAAAGCTGCTAAACGTAGCAACTCCTATGGTATTTTTCCCTGCTGAGTTGCAGCTGTCTCAGTCTGAGAAGGTGCCCCATGAGGGCACATGGGTTTTGAGTACAGAGTGGCTGCTCTCTGGTGGCTGGTCTCTAAGCCACTTTCTTACACTCTGGTAAAGCAGACAGTGTTGCCACAATCTTCCTCAAGTTCTTAGCCACCATTATAGTCCAGTGACATTTAGACATGTGTATCAAAAATATAATGTAAAGTTCCTTTCACATGCCTTCATTAATTTATGAATTCCTCCATTATTCATCCATTTATTTATTCATCATTCATCAAATAATTCAGTGCCTCTTGAGAACATCTTATACACTGGTAATATCACAGTAAATATAATATTCATCACATGGAACTTATGTGGGAAGACACATATTAAATAGATAATCACACAGATAAACATATGGAGTGGGACAGTGAAATTCCCTCTTCTACAATATGAATGTGCAAAGACAATGTAATTTAAAAGACTTTGTCTATAACATTTCTGATTTTTCACCTTTATTTCCCACCCACCGTCTTGGTAGAAAAATTAAATGTCCAGTATAGTTTGAAGCTCATTATGATCCACTAACTTAATAGTATCCTCTGTTGGATAACACTTTCCATTTCTCAGATAATGTCCTCCTGTTGCCCTCTCCAAGATGAATCTACAGGAATGAGGGAAGGAATGTGTGGTTCAGGCATACTTGTGTCCATGGGGTGGGATGAAAGGAGTTCCAGGGCATGTACTGGGTTCTTTTTTTTTTTTTTTTAAGATTGTATTTATTTATTTAAGAGAGAGACAAAGAAAGCATGAAGAGGGGGGCGGAGGGAGAGGGACAAGCAGACTCCTTGTTCATTGGGGAGCCCTATGTGGGGCTCGATCCCAGGACCCTGAAATCATGCCCTGAGCCAAAGTCAAACACTTAAACGACTTAGCCACCTAGGTGCCCCTGTAACCTGCTGGGTTCTGATGCTGAAGTCTATGACTGGTGAACCTGTGGTCCATTCTTATGCCCATCTCAGTGCCCCAGAAAATCATTTACCACCTTCCCCCTTGCCAATTACACCTTTCCTTGGTTCTCACTGAGTATGTTCATGAGCCTTTACTTCCTTCCTTCATTTGGTCCTCTGGCCTCCACTGAGTAGGCAGTTTGCACCAGCATACCAGGCCCTGTGAGAGGCCAGCTGTCTTTCAATTCTATATCCATGCCACAGAGGAAATAAAAACAGCTGTGGAAATAAACGTCAAGCCCTTTCTCTGCTTGGTTATGATAGGTTGTCAAATTCACTTGGATATGGTGTCTCTCCAGGTCTACATGTGACAGCCTCTTCCCTGAGGCACAAACAGGTAGCAGGGCAAGCCCTCAGCACATTCTTGACTCTTTGCTGGCCTTCCTCCAGCCCATGAAGCTGGGAAAGAGCAAGCTTTTCTTTTACTTCCCCTGAGATACTCTCCAGATGCATAGAGCTGGTCCAAATGCCAGAGAGAAGAGGGGGTCTTCTCTCCATTGTTCACTGAGTCCCTAGGCCTAGCCCTTTATATGATAAATGTGAGATATTAAGGACACCTGGACAGCTTCCTCAATTGATACTCAACTGCTTTACTAGTTTTTTAATGTGAGAAGCTGGATATTATTTTGATATTTTGCTTTTACATTTTGTTTGTTACAAAATATTAAATCTCCCACAAATGGGCACCATATATGAGTTATGGTACTCAGAGATCTGGTATTCAAACAAAAGAGGAAATCTTATCAAAATACTAGTCCCCTTACATAAATAATTATAAATTGTAGTAGGTTCCATAAAGGAAAAAATAAAAGATGCATTAAGAGAGTATAACTGGGGAATCTACATCCCTGATGTAGAGAAGACCTGAGTAGGAGTTATGATGATGACATCTGAAGGCTAAGCATGAGTTAGCCAGAACCTGAAATATTGGATGTTCCCTTCCTTTTTTAAATTAATGGAAACAGTCTATACTATAGGACAATTAACTCAAAGTAATTCCTGCCACACAGCAGATCCCAACATACTTTCAGCCACACCTACATACATATCACCCCAATTGTTCAGTCAACCAGTCATCTTGAATGCCTCAGTGAAATCTTTTTTTAGGCATGTGTTGGTAATCTGTCTGCCTCTTCCTTCTGCCTTGGAATGTACTCCTCCACTAAAGCTGAGTAAGACATCCCTCTGTTCAAAAGCAGCCAGAGGCTTCCCTCTGATTTGGAGAAGAAACTCAAATCCTGCTACTTTTTCCACATTGCTCCCTGCTCCAGTCATGATCAGCTCCTCTCTGTTTCTTGATCAGGCCACTTCCCTATCAGAAACTCATATGTGCTTGTCCCACCTGGAACAGACACCTACCTGGCTGTGTGCACGTGATTCATAACCTCACATCTTTCAGGTGTCTGCTTAAATGTCACCTCAGTAGTGACACTTCTCTCTATCATACTTAATTCTCTCTCCTCACTTTTTCCCTTTTATGCTTTCTTTTTCTTCATAGCGGTATTACCACCTGACATGACATTTATTTTACTCATTTGTTTTCTGATCATTTTTTCTTCTTCCTTCCTTCCCAGCACGTTATACTTGGGCAGAGAACTTAGTGTTTTGTTCACTGTTGAATTCACAGTGCCCAGGACAGTGCTTATCAACATAGAGGTGTTAAAAGAATGAACAAATAATTGAATAGATGGAGGGCAGAACTTACTCCAAGGTTTCTCTCATCTGTAAATACATATATACATATAAACATGTATCCATATATATAAAGCACTACATTTTTTATTCCGCAAACTTGCTTTTGGGAATCAGGGACATGATGGTAGAACAAAATTCTTTCCCACTCAAAATGAAGAAACACTTTTCAAAAGTAGATACTTCTCACAGTAATTGTCTTGAGAAATTCAGTGATCTGTTTTTCAGTCTACTTTAAATAGAACACAGATACTTCAAAGGTAAGGAACAATGTTGAACTAGGTGAATCATCAATACAGAGTAAAGGCCATCATTTTAGTATGTGCCTATCAGATCTTGAAGAAAGAAAAAGGTCACTTAAATACAGAAGAGAGAAAAAATCATAAATTTTGATTTATTGAGTTATTAGTCTGTTACAAAGATAGGGTTATAGGAAATTAAAAAAAAACACATGGAGGATGCCATAGCTTTGTTAGAATACAATTTTATGGCAAAACCGGATAAATAGACTTTTATATTATTATGTAATTAAGTACTGATATTAAGATTTTTTAAAGAAATTTTTATTATGATTACATTTAAACAAATAAAAATAGAGAAAATAGTGTAATGAACACTGCTGTGCGCAGTACTTAGTTTTAACAACTGCCAACATCCTGCTATACCATATAGTAATTTGAAGTCTTTTTGAGGTACAAAAGGTAAAGTGGTTTTACCTTCTTCCTTTTAAAGGATAGTGAGGAAAAATCAAATATATTTAGAATTTTTCCAAAACATGCGCTCATATTCTCAAAACATACAGGATTCTGTGTATTTAAATCATAGGAGCACAATTCAAGAAGATTACATTTACTGGGTAGATCTTGTTATTATCCCTATTTTTGAGGAGTAAAACGAGTATCAGAGTTTTTGCAAAACTTGGTGAAAGTTATATAATTAATAATTGAGAGAGCAGAGGTTTGAACTCATGCTTTCTGTGTCCTAAAATTATCCTGCCATAA
Organism: Callorhinus ursinus; assembly: GCF_003265705.2. Taxonomy (NCBI): domain Eukaryota; kingdom Metazoa; phylum Chordata; class Mammalia; order Carnivora; family Otariidae; genus Callorhinus; species Callorhinus ursinus. Next base: position 29,236,329 of record NW_027397073.1, read on the forward strand.
ATATGACTATTTAATGAGAGCTTAATTTCTCCTTTATCATGGATTTTTTCCTATTAAGTCTACTTTTTGTTTTCTTGAATTATCCTTGCATTATTTATTGAATCTGAACAAATAACACTGATTACATTTAACTTTACATGATTTTGTTTATTGTGTAATTATTATAATCTATCCAAGGAGAGGTCCAGTGTCTTATATTCTATACATCAACAAATGTGGAGAGTATTAACAGTGTATTTTTAAAATATCTCTGCCATTCTAAGTTATCATATTTGTTAAACAAATACTTATTCAAATGCTAACACATAAGTACATGTTTTTAATCGGAGAAGATACTAGTACCATAAGAAAATTAAAGGGCAATTTTATTTTTTGAGTTAATCCTCTTGTGTTTTTTTTGTTTTTTTTTAATTTTTTTTATGTTATGTTAATCACCATACATTACATCATTAGTTTTTGATGTAGTGTGCCATGATTCACTGTTTGGGTATAACACCCAGTGCTCCATTCAATATGTGCCCTCTTTAATACCCATCACCAGGCTAATCCACCCCCCACCCCCCCTCCTTTCTAGAACCCTCATTTTGTTTCTCAGAGTCCGTAGTCTCTCATGGTTCATCTCCCCCTCCAATTTCCCCCCCAGCTGGTGCAGCCACTCTGGAAAACAGTATGGAGGTTCCTCAAAAAGTTGAAAATAGAGCTACCATATGACCCAGCAATTGCACTACTGGGTATTTACCCCAAAGATACAAATGAAGTGATCCGAAGCGGTACCTACACCCCAATGTTTATAGCAGCAGTGTCCACAATAGCCAAACTATGGAAAGAGCCAAGATGTCCATCAACAGATGAATGGATGAAGAAGATGTGGCATATATCATGGAATATTATGCAGCCATCAAAAAAACGGTATCTTGCCATTTGCAACGACATGGATGGAACTAGAGGGTATTATGCTAAGTGAGATAAGTCAGAGAAAGACATGTGTCATATGATCTCACTAATATGAGGAATTCTTAATCTCAGGAAACAAACTGAGGGTTGCTGGAGTGGTGGGGGGTGGGAGGGATGGGGTGGCTGAGCGATAGACATTGGGGAGGGTATGTGCTATGGTGAGTGCTGTGAATTATGTAAGATTGTTGAATCACAGACCTTACTTCTAAAACAAATAATACATTATATGGGAAAAATCCTCTTGTTTTAAAACAAGACGAACCATGGATACACTGATACCTCTTCATGAGTTGTTTTCTGCTATAGGTTCATTGAAACTTGGATAACACAACTCTTAGCATGGTGAAGTGATGAAAGCAATTGAAAAAACTGACAGGCTTATTAGAGTCCAGATTAATGAGTCTGAAATTTTTGGCATTATTTAGTAGCTTTTTTTTTTAAATTTTTTTATTGTAGTAGCTTTTAATTTTTTAACCTTAGGTAATGGAATTCATTATAAATGGAACATTGGGTTTCACCTATATATAAAAGGTGGGAAAGTTAAAGTAGATAATATACATTTAAATTCATTCAAATTAATTACATTCAGACTTACAGTAGATTTGATTCAAGTAGATAGAATTACAAAAAAAAGAAGATAGAATTATAGGACATTTGAGATTTTGGAAAATTTTTGAAAAAAAATTAAAATGAATCTCATAACTCCATAGTTGGAGTATGTCATGAAATCAGTAACTGTGAGTATAGCTATTATGGGCTAAATTGTGTCCCTCTAAAATTCATATGTTGAAGGTCCAACACCTCAGAATATGGGTAGGAGAAAGGGCCTTTAAAGAGGTAATTAAGTTAAAATTCAGCTGTTAGGGTGGGTCCTCATCTAATCTAACTACTATCCTTATAAAAAGAGGAAATTCAGACACACAAAAAGACATCAGGGATGCACGTATCAAGAAAGACCTTATGAGGATGTAGGAAGAAGGCCAGCCATCTGTAAGCCACGGAGAGAGACCTCAGAAGAACCCAAACCTGCCAACACCTTGATATTAGACTTCTTCCAACCGAACCTTTGAAAAATTAAATGTCCATTGTTTAGGCCACTGAGAGTCTGTGGTATTTTGTTATGGCATCCCTAGTAAACTAGGACACCTGCTTTTTATGAAATTCAGGTAACTGTTGAAATGTCAGATGCTGATCGAAAATTTGTCCCACTTTGCTGTCTGCTTCAAGGACATCCTCCAGCCAAAGAAATACGGATTTTATAAGGAGTATGTCATTATTTAACTCCAAATTTCACTGAATATCAAAATTGTTTTTAGTTCAGCACTAATATGTAAGTGCAGACATTACTTCTGCATTCTTCTCCTTCTCACTCTTCTAGTTATCCAGTGCCACAGCCCCTTTTCTTTCGTTCACAAGTGTCCTAGGTGAGTGTCTACAATAGAGTATATTATTGTCTACATGGGAAAACTAGAAAGGTTTAAGGGAAAGTCTTACAGCGTGAAACATGCACATCTGCTCAACAATCAGCAGATAAAGCTCAAGGACCCTAACAAAGGAAAGGTGCAATTTCCTTTTCAATGCACCTCTTCTAGGATTGCCTTTTCATTCTCTTTCTCCTTAAACTCTTTGTCTACTTTTATTCTTTCCTGAAAAGCTAATTTCCTTGTGAACTTCTTCAGTAGATTTTATTGAACCCACTGAATCCAGGGTCTGAATAATTAACAAACAAATAGCTCAAGGACAGAGATTGCTAGGTCTTCTAACCCTCAAAGGAACTGGAAGGAATTACTTGGATTCCATTCTTGTAATGAAGCAAAGAAAGAGAAAGCCAACAGTCAAGTTTACATATCAAAACAGTCTTAACTTTGATATTCTGCACTTGTTTTTGCCTATATGGTGTTATTTCAGGAAAGCCAGAAATATCACTGAAATCTCATAAATATCCCTCCTACACTGATACTAAATGTTTTAATTTAAAATCTTGCCCTTTTTAATTTCACTTTTATCATGGGACCTATTTGGAAAAGAAAGGAATGAGATGACACTAAAAGCATCAGCTACTGCATTTCCTTTTTTTTTTTCGATTTATTTATTTATTTGAGAGAGAAAGAGCAGGGGGAGGTGCAGAGGGAGAGAACCTCAAGCAGACTCCCCATTGAGTGTGGAGCCAGATGCCTAGCTCCATCTCATGACCCTGCCATCATGACCTGAGCTGAAACCAAGAGTCAGACACTTAATTGACTGAGCCACCCAGGCATCCCCAGCTACTGCATTTCTAACATCATAGTAGTAATGAGTTTCTCTGGAGAGAAAGAAGACAAGTGATCTGTCATAAATGGGACTTGCTCTCCATCACACACACACACACACACACACACACACACACGCAGATGTGCATACACTATCGCCTTCCATGCATCAAAGTATCCCGAGTAAGAATAAGATCTCTGGAGACCAAAGGGCACTAATTTGGGAGATCTTGAACTTCAGAGTTAATCAGTTTTGCTGAAGATTTACTCACTGTACTGGGTGTGGTGTAAAGGAAAGTTCATATAACTTTTTAAAACAGGATCTGTGTTTGTGTTCTGACTTCCTTAACCAGTAGCTATGCAAACTGGGAGATAATTTATCAGAGGGTCCAAGCATAAATATTGCCAAATCACTGCCCTCCCCCTGCAGTCTATTTTCCGTTGCTCCTCTAGGACAATAAGTATACTACATTAAGGATGGTAAACTATCCTCACATAGGGCCATTCATTCAGTCAGTTGACAGATACTGAGAACCTACATGCCAGGCACTGTTCTTGGCCAAGAAGTTAGAGAAATGAACTTAGCAATGTTCCTGGTGAAGCTGGAGGAGACAGACAAAAAATAAATGATTTTAATAACTATACTACCAATGAGTATCCAATTAATACATATAAAATCCAATTTATAAACATACACAAATATAAACACACACTGTATTTTGGCAAATCTAAGACATATCTAACCTTTTTTTTTCTTTTAAAGATTTATTTATTTATTAGAGAGAGAGTGTGTGCAAGCACGTGAGTCAGGCCGGGAGAAGGAGGGAGAGGGAGAGAAAAACTTTAGCAGACTCTGTGCTGAGCGTGGACCCCATGCGGGGCTCAATCCCAGGACCCTGAGATCATGACCTGAGCCAAAACCAAGAGTCAGCCCCTTAACCGACTGACCCAGGCGTCCCATTTCTAAGCTTTCTAATACCAAAATATGTCTCGTCTTGGATTCAATGAACTATGACAAGTGTTTGAAGCAAAATAAAATAGAGCAAGGTAAGAAGCAGGATGTGGGAGGTACTATATTTAGATAGGGAGCCCAGGAAAGCCTCACCAGTGTAAGATTTAGAAGAATCTAAGAATACATTGCATGTGAAAATGTTCTGTAAAATCCCTGTGCCAGAGCCAAGTGGGGTCAGCTGTGGAGGGGGCAGGAGCCTTTGCCACTCGGAGCTGGCCTGGCCTCAGTGCCCAGGCCGGATATTGGATGGGGAGTCTTCGCTCTTGACTGTTGGGCCAGCCCTCCTGGTGTGGCCACGGCTCAGGTTGCTCTGCTGTGTTCCATCACCTTCTCTTAAAGATGCATCCTGACTTACCTCCACACTTGGACACTTAAGAATGCAACGTCTCAATTAACTAATTTACTTAAGGAATGTCACAAAAATCACAGCGTTCTGAAATTTTTTGGTTATTGCAATGATCTTGATCAGGAGATGAAAAAATGCGTGAAGAATGAGTACATGGAAAAGAGGACCAAGAGCAGGGAACATGGCAGTGCGACACGTAGAAGACTTTTTAATCCCAAAGAGGAATCTGAATAATAAATTACAGGCATACCTCAGGGGAAAAAAACCCTGTGCCGTAGTAATAAAGACAAAATTGAGATAAAATTCATATTTCATAACAATTCACCCATCTGAGGTGTACATTCAGTGATTTTTAGTGTTTTCGGAGCAGTGCAAACCTCAGTGTGATCAATTTTAAAATATCATCACCCCAAAAAGAAGCCCACACATAGTATTTATTGTCTATTTCCCCCAAACCACTTAGGCTTAGACAGTCATTGTTCTACTTTGTGTCTCTGTAGATTTGCTTATTTTGGACAATTTTATGTAAATAGCATCATATAATATGTAGTCTTTGGTTTCTTTAACTTAGTATAATGTTTTCAAGGTTCATTCATGTTGTAAGCATGTATCAGTACTTCATTCCTTTTTATTGCTGAATAATATTGCCTTGTTTGGATATGTCAAATTCTGCTTATCCTTTCATCAATTGATGCACATTTAGGTTGTTTCTACTTTTTTTGCTCTTATGAATAATTATTCTATGAACCTTTTTGTACAAAGTTTTCATATGGGCATATGTTTTTAATTTTCTTGGGTATGTACCTGGGAGTGGAATTGCTGGTTCATATAGTAACTGTGTTTAACCTTTTGAAGAACTGCCAGAATGTTTTCCACAGTGACCTCACTGTTTCATGTTCCTACCATCAGGGCATGAGCATTCCAATTCTTCCACCTCCTCACCAGCACTTGTTTTATTTTTCTTATAGCCATTCTAGTGGGTGAGAAGTGGTTATTTCATTGCGGTTTTGATTTGTATTTCCCTGATGACTAATGATATTGAGCATCTTTTATATGCTTATTGGCTATTTGTCTGCTTTCTTTGAAGAAATGTGAGTTCACATCCTTTGCCCATTTTTCGTTGGGCTATTTGATTTTTTATTACTGAATAGCAAGAGTTCTTTGTATATTCTAGGTAAAAATACTTTGTAAAATACGTGATTTGAAAATATATTTTCTGAGAATTGACTAGTGGTGTGACTCGATCAGCTCTTATGTAGGAAGTAGCAGATCTCTTCCTATGCTCTGAATTCTAGTGTGATATGTCAGGAGTTTTTGCTAAACATATCATTTTAGGGTTGGGACAGAATTTAATATCCTTTTGCAAGCAAGTTACAATAATCGTACAAACTAACATTTTGCAGCAAAAAATTCTCTTGGCTTATTTTATTTTATTCTATTCTATTTTATTTTATTTTATTTGGCAAATGCTTGAACTCGTGTCATACTATGGAAGAGTCTAAATATTTCAAAAGCAAGGCAGGAGGGTCAGGGCTCAAGGTCAACTTAGCTGACAGAATAGACTCTGTGGATCTTGGCTTGTCTCTAAAATAAACTCAGCCCTCAAGGGTCATCATCTGGCTGGGTCAGCAGCTGAAGCTTTCTTTAAGATGGCTTGATGATTAGTGGAGGGGTCAGTGTGTTTGCCTTGGTGAAAACATAAATCCAGTCTTGAATAATTAATTCATTTATTCATAATGCATGGTAAAAGGGTGAAGCTCCAGGAAGATAAGGGGTTTCCCAGCAGCAATTCCTAACTAACACTTATGTCAGTAAGGAAGGGATGAAGTGCCAGAACTCATGTAAATAAAACACAAATCCTTAGCAAAGCAACACTGCTTAGCACCAATGTACTTGTAAACTGATCATTCTCTTCTTAGAAGGTCATATTTGGAATATCATAGCTCTGAAGCAGAAATTCAGTAGTAAGAAATATGCCCTGTTTGAGAAAAAGAGTACCTTTTGAAAAGTATTATTACTTCTATGATTGAAAGAAGTGTGTTCATAGTAATGAAGGGACAGAGGCCTTTTGGGTACCTTTATTCTCCTTTTTAAGGAGAAAGAAAAAAGGAACATGGTATTGTATGTCTTCAATTTGCTTTCAAGGCCCTTATAATTAATTTTAAAATAAGTCAGTTTTGGTCAAAGTACCAACATGAGAATTTGTATATTGTGTTTTCTTTTTCAGCCTCTCGATAGATAAGTAGATAAAAAGAAAGAAATATAGACATAGATAGTTGGATGAAAAGAATAACAAAACATTTAAGGAATCCACACCCGTGTCCTCTTTATTAATTGATAAAAAATAACTTGGAAGAGGAAATGAATACACAATAGAAGGAAGAGGAGAGAGGGAGGATAGTAGGGAAAGGGCGGGAGGAAATCAGTAAGGAAGGCAATTTTAGAAATAGGCAGTGAGGAAGAAACTAAAATATTTGCAGATGTGTCATCTCTTTGAAGCTTCACAACAGCTTTTTGGCGTAGATCTTTTTGACCAGTGTTAGAGATGAGAAAGTTCAAGTTTAGTGAGGTTAAGCAGCTTTTTCAAGTTCATAGTTAATAAGTCCTAGGTCTCATTGTCCCATAAGGGAGACTTGGGGTAGATTAACTATAAACACCAATCCAGGTGGAAGGCAACAAGCATTGATTTTCCGAAGTGCTATAAGCCCAATGGCGTTTAGTGCTTGCTGAGGTTTCACATTGAGACAATCAGAAATATACCCCCAAGGACCTCTTCTGTACAGTAAAGATGTTTCAGTATTGATCTACTCTCTTCAATATGTATTTTTAAACCATTCTCTGATTTCCATATTTGCCTGCCCCATAAGGTTCTACATGTAACTTCAGAATGTCTGATGGGACATTTTAGTGTGATACGTTAGCGTGCATGAACATATGTGAATATGTATTTTGATATACACACTCTTACATGTTGTATGTGTATGTATTGGTGAAATTGCTAAAATCAACTTTCATAGCTGTTCTGACAAATTTTCCAGAGGAAAAAAAGCATAAATGTTAAGATTTTGGACTTTTAAGCATAATTTCTAGTGTGTGACTCTCTCCTCTGCCACTTATTAGCAGTGTGATCTGGGAAAATAACCTCTTTCAGCATTAGTTTACTCATCTGTAAAATGGAATATGAATGAAGATAGGTAGATCTCTTAGAATAATGTCTGACACATAACAAGCACTGTATAGTGTTTGCTAGTTCTCTTGCCTGCCCAACTGCAATGAATGAGTAACTCATATGTTCGCTCTACTCTGGCCTTCCTCAATCTCCTCTCCATAGTCCAGCCAAGGAAACCTTCCTTTTAGGTAACATCACTCTTCAGAGTAAGGCAGAAGTCTCTTTAAATGGCTTCTAAAGCTCTGAATTGTCATGGTCAGAATCAGTCTACATCTTTGACTCATCTTAAACATAATCCTTCATTCATACCTCTCACCTCCTCCGCCTTTGTTTAGTTCTTCAGTGCTGCTTTACAAGCACATTGTTCTTCCCAGAAAACTGCTCCTTTATTACATAATAATGTCCTATTGACCTTTCAGAGCCCAGCAGCTCAAGAGTCCCTTCCTCAGGGTAGCCTTTGCTGACCTTTATACTTAGTGAAATTTCTCTCTCCTGGTTTTCATAGACTTTTATATTTCTTCTACATATAATTTTTCACTGTTGCAACTTTACATTTGTTTTTACTTAATTATTTGCATAATAGCTATATCCCTCATTAGAATATAAGCTCTAAGAGGACGAGTACCTTTGTTTCTGCTCATCGGGGTATCCCAGATGCTTGCTAATGTGCATTCAATATGGACCAAATGTATGTTGAAACCTAATCTCCAATGTATAATATTTGGAGGTAGGGCCTCTAGGAAGTAAGTCATCATTTGGTCAGAACTCTCATGAATGGAATTCGTGCTTTATAAAAGAAGTCCCAGAGAGAGCCCTCTCTTCTTCCATCTTGTGAGGGTACAGTGGAAAGATGGTTATTAATGAGGAAGCAGGTCTTCACCAGATACTCAGTCTGCTGGCAGCTTGGGCTTGGAGTTCCTAGCCTCCCAAACTGTGAAAAGTATATGTTTGTTGTTTATAAGTCACTCAGCTTATAGTGTTTTTTTATAGCAACCTGAATGGACTGAGACAGTAATTGTCAAGTGAATGAATGGATGAATGAAGCTTGTGTATGTCAGGTAAGAGGAATTTGATTGTGTAATTGAGACACTGACAACTCATGCAGGACTGAATAAAAGAACTTCAGGGGGAGGACAGATATGGTTGCCACTTGGAATGTAGTATAAGACTGCCTGATACTGGGTCTTGAGAAGGAGGTGCCAGCTGAGGAAGAGAAAGTCAAGGTGACAGTAGAGGGGTCCCATAATAAACTTCTCTGACCGGAGACTCTGAGCTGATGAAGTAACAATATTTACACTGCTTCATACATGGATAAGCTGAAATGATGAATTGCGACATTTTTTTTTGGTCATGTTTTGCAAATAAAATTCAGATTTTAATTTTCTTGCCAGGATGTCTGAAGTCCAGCTCAGGCCCCATTGCTACACCGTTTTCAAAGTATCATTGCTGCCTTTCTGCTTGATGTCTTTCAGCCCAGTCATTCTGAAGTAGGGGCAGGTTGGAAGTACGTGATTTTGTAACCCAACATGATCATTTTATAATAGGCTCTATACACAAGTTCCATCTGTTTCGGGACAGAACGATCCGATCTGATTTATTCTGATTTGCGTCCAAGAAGATAGTTTCAGCAAGGACAAAAAAAAGCAGTCTTGGTTAATCTCTAAAGGGTAAACATAAAAAAGATTATTAAAATGAGACTAAAAATTATACATCCATTTTACATATGAAAAATCTCAAGCCCAGAAATATGAAAATTTGCTAAATGTCTCACAGCTAATCATAGCAAGTCTTTTAACATCTAGTCCAAAACCAGATCTCATATTCCAAAATAGCTCTTTTAGTTAAATTACTAAAAAAAAAAAAAAGTGAGGAATTATTATACTGATTCTCTTTTATGCCACCCTCTTGATACCTGAACATGTAGGAAAAAAACCCTAAAAGTGGCTCCTTCAGATGCATGGGGCTTGGCTGAATATCTGTTTTAAATGAGAATCTGCAACTTTTTATATAAAGGGTCAGATAGTAAAAACGTTTTGCTTATGGGCCATATGGTCTTTTTTGCAAATACTCAACTCTGCTGTTATAGTATAAAAGTAATATGTAAACCCTTATTAAGAGATAATTATAAAAATGAGTATGATAATCACTCTGTTATACAGATACAAAATAAATATGGGTTAAAGATTTTTTAAACTCATGAGGAAACCAAACATATTACAACCAATTCAAAGAGGTCAAAGAATGGACACATTTATAGATCAAAATACTGCCATGAATGTCTAAATGGAGGGAAAACTGGCCTTTCCACAGGAGGGGAAAATGGGTTGTACCCCTCCCCAGTGGACAGTATTTATTTCCATGTCACTAGACACAAATTACTTTTGCTTTGTTCTCAGTTAACTTATAACCTAACGTTGTAAAACAGCTCCCCTAGAATCCAGAATCAGAAGGGTATACTATAGACAGTGCCTAGTTTTTCACATATAGTACAAAAACCAGGTGAAGGACTTGAAGCCTTGTTTGCCTTAGATGAACTGAAGGGAGGTAAAGAAGGCTGCTATCTTCCTCGCCTAAGAATCTACAAGAAAGCAAGGAGAGCATTCCTCCTGGTTGATATCACAGGAAAGCAAATACAATCAAAACAGCTTTGGAGTGAACTTGATAGAAGTGTTCATTTGTGGACAGATGTGAATGCTCCACAGTGTAACCTCCCCACACTGAGTAGGTTTGGAATCCTGATCTCTTTGTGCATAAGACAGGAAAAATGAAAACCCCTTATTCTAATCCCCTTGAGTTTCCTGAGGATTGAACAAGATAGTAGATATAAAAATCTTAGAAATACATAAAGTACCAGAATAATTATACAGTGAACCAACACACACAAAGCTCTGATTTAAATTGCTGGGGTTCTGACTGATGGCTTCAAGCTTCTTGTTCTAGCTTCAGTTTAATTTGTTCCTCATCACTGCTTGCCACCTAGGTAATTTGGGAGCAGATGGCAAGGGGAATGGAGGATATTCCATTAGAACTGCTGCCTACCTGCCTTTCACTCTGGGCCATTGGAACCTCCCTCCGTGCTCTCTGATCCCTCATCACTAGCCCAGCAAAATGATCTTTATTGCTTGTGATATAGTCCTTATTGCCTAATTAGAGGCATGGGGAAGAAGTGGGAGATGACTTCACTTGGGTTCATTAGGAAATAATATATCAGGCCTTGCTTAATTACAACTGAATTACTACTACCTATTATAGAGCAGAACCTTGCTGGAATGATAAAGGGTGGCAGAAGTCTCTGTCTTCCATTCTTTCCAAGATCTGCATTAGCTCAGTGGGAAAGGGGAGGATTGCTCATCTGGGTTGGAGTTGCAACATACACACTGGCAAAGGGCGTTATTTAATTGTGACCCCCTTATCACCAGATAATGTAATCACTGTCACATGCCAGTCAGTGAGTCAGTCTTTGCAGCGGCTGAGGGCTCCGGTGGAAGAAAAATGCTAATTCTTATTGTTGGCAGTTGCATCTGCATGGCACAGAAAAACATCTCACTCATTGTCTCTCACTGCTTAATTGCTGGACATAATGTCTTGCACTAAAAGGGAGGACAGAATGGATTAAACAAGAATGTAACATCCTTTTAAATATAAAGCAAAAATGGGATACTCCCTTTAGTTCTTTTCCTAATTAGTAGAATAACATGTGCTTGCTTATTGCTGTACTCATATATTTGGCAATTATTTGTTGCATAGGTACTATGTGGCCACTTCCATTTTAAAATTTGTCAGGGAAAGAGAACTGAATAAGACCCAATCCCTGTGCAGCTGGAGAGTACACTCAAAAAAAAAAAAAAGGAGATACTATATGTATGCAAATATTTACAATATGATTCTTTTAAGGGCATTTCAGATGAAGGAAATGTTCATTGAAGAGAAGGAACTTAGGGTAAATGTTAAAGAATGGATAGAATTTAGACATAAAATCATTGGGGAAGGTACATTACAAATAAAGTGGATATTGTGGGCAAAAATATGTAGACCAAATAACAGGGATCATGTATTAAAGACAACTTCAGTGAGTTGCCAAAAGTATGGTGAGGAATAAGATGGAAGGCTAGATAGGGTATGATAATTCTGATCATCTTTGGTTTTTCTTTTTGGTTACTCAGCATCTCTTAACCTGTTCCAACCACATTCTGATTTCCTTTAGAGAATTACCCAGTATATATAAATTAATGGGGATGTAATGCAAATCAGGGGTCATTATTCTTTCCCATCCAAGGCATGGCTAATCTAAGTTGGTTAAATTTATTCTGTTTGTAAGATCTTCAAATGTTGAGCAGAGTGTCAGAAGACTCAAGTAGTACCCAAACATGATGGTTGAGCCCTGGGTCCTAATTAGTTTTATCCTCTTTTCAATGCTTGATCTCCTGAAAACTGTTCATTTTGTGGCTAGCCTTTATCTTGATTTATTAAATTCTCTTTTTAATTAAATTATCCATTAATTGCTTATAACCAATCCATGGACTGTTATAATCCCCGGATATCCTAAAAGCTATGGGAGATGATTTCATTCTACTCTCATACTATTAAAATATTTGATACTATTTGCTCTTCTTAGATGTATGTGAAGTATCAGTTCAAAGGGATTATGATTTTGTCACAGATAGAGTCACTTGAATTTAGTAATTAGAACTGGATATAAGGATGACAGTTTTAAAACAATAAAAAAGGCTAAAGCCTCGGTGACTTGGAGATGAATGATACACTTAAAAACAAAACAAAAACTAGCAAACCCAGGATTTTAGAGGGAAAAGTTCTATTTCCTTTTGATTTTGATAGTTGTTGAGATGTTCCAAAATGGAATGTTCTGACTTTTGTTAAAAGTCAATTTTTGAAAAAGGTAAAGTTATGACTTTCATACATATATAAAATGACACGTCAAAGTTTTCATTTAACCTGTTAGTTATAGGAGAGAAACACACACACACACACACCCCAATATTACAGACAATTGAAGGAGAATCCACAGAACACATTGCTAGACCAGGAATATTGAAATGAATTTGTAAATGAATGCAAACCTGGCTTTTTTCACACTGGGTAGGAGAGCTGATTGAACCTCCATTGGACAAAATGTATTTGCTTGTCTCAGTTTCTGTACATTACCTTTTATCTCAATATGGCTGTAAAATATAGCCTTATCAAAGACAAAGACACTCATCATATAAAGTCAGTCAGTCCAGAGGGGCTCCATCATTCCAGTGAAGGAATGTTCAGTAATTTCTTCTGCTTATTTCAGAGTCTTAAATTTTTCCTTATAGTCTTAGGAAGTAAGGAAAGTGTTGAAGTAGTTTTTACAAAACTTTCTGCTGAAGATGCTTGATACTTGCATTAGGAGAAAGATTGGGGGCAGTGAAATCTAACATCTGTTGCTACTTTGATATATTGTTTTGCCACACTATTTTCTCTTCTTAAATGTATGCAAAATACCAGTTTTAAGAAATTTCATGCCAGAAGAGGGAATAAAGTGTGATATAGCTAGCTATTACTAAATCACTGTTTCTTCTCTTCATTCAGTGAGTGTGCACTTTTGCAACAAAAGTTATTCATTCTAAATATTTTAGAACCTCTCTTTTGTGTCATTTATTCACAGGCAACCTGATAGGTGGGTGCCACATTCAGTGCTGATAAGTGCTTAAGGGTCCCCAAGATGGTCTGTGTGGTAGTCCCCATTACATAGGGAAGTCCTCACTCTCAAGTCTTTGTTCACCATCACTGACCCCTTTCCATTAAAGCATTAAGGACTCCTGCTCCATTCAAACACAAGTTACATATAGAGTCATTCTTAGGCTTTGAAGCCTTAGTTTAATGCATATAACCTATTCTTTGCTGAAAGCAGGACCAACCGAAGTGGCCATGTTAGAACAACTGGGTCAGGGAGGAATGTCAGTGGGACACAGAAATGGAAGACCAGGAAGGACAGAGGCACCCATGAACTTCAGAGTGCTGGCATGCATAAACCCTTGCTATTAAACAACATGAGAGAAGTTAATCTTAACCCAAAGCTGGTTCTGAAAGATTATCAGTTTCAGAAAACTTTCAGACCCTGGTGATCTTACATCAGAATCAAATGGCAAAATCCTAACTCCAAAAGGCAGCTGGCTCTTCACGTTCTCGAATTTGTATCAGTGCAGTTCAGTGATGCTGGGGAAAATCATAGAATGAGACAGATTTGTACTGCCAATAAATCATGATTGCCACCCTCAACTTGGCTGTCAGCAGTGGTCCACAAACACATGACCATTCTTTTGCCAGTTTATTCTCCCTTCTTATCCAGTGCCTGATTCAAACCTTAACCATTCTCCTTCATGGAGAAAGCATATCCCATCAGACAGGAGCTTCAATGATTTTCTTCAGACCAGATTTCCAAATCTCACTTTCCCTGCTCTCATTTATATCAAAAGAGGTGACCGTTCTCCTATCTAAATTGAGTATTTTCACTTTCATTACAGAACTTACCACATCTTACCTCACACTGTTAATTATATCTACTCCTCTCCCTTAGATCTGCCCATTAGCTGTTAAGAATATGCCAGTCACTTCCATATAGAATAAAGTCTTAACTGGACCACACTTCTTCCTCCAGCCCTGCCATTACTTCTGAATTTCCCTTTGTAGTCCATTTTCTCCAGAGTTGTTTACCCATGTTTCTCAATTCACATATTCATCATGCAGTTCTTCTACCTCTCCAATCTGTATTCTCCCAGTACTCTGACAAAAATGGCTCTGCTGTCTCCAATAACCTCCTTGTTATTAAATGCATTGCCCAGTTTTCAGCCTCTCTCAGAATTATTCAACAATGCAAGCCACTCCTTTTTTGACATGCTTTCCATATCACCGTGTCCTCCTTTCATCCTCCTAATTCTTTGACTACTTTCTCTTAATTTTTTTTCCTTAGATGGCACAAAGTTCAGACACAACTAATCTCTTCTCCCAGATTTTCTCTCCTGATTCATATGTTCTGTGGCATCACATGCCTTCAACTATCCTTTTATATATTGTTAACTCTCAAACTAGCAACTCTCCTTATAATTCTATACATATTTAGCAAACTGTCTTCCAAGAATTTCTACTGGCTCGTTGTCTCAGTGTGAAAATGTAACCTCATAATCTTTTTCCTTAACAACCGGTAGCCCTGCATGTTTTTCTATCTCAATTAATAAGACCCCCATTCTAACCAGTTGCACAAGTTTCTCTCATATCCACTGGACTTAAACCATATTTATTTTAAATCCCCAATACAACTTTAATGTCTGTACTTTTTTCTATTCTGCTACAGTAGTACAAGTGGCAGAGTTCCTCATCCAAGTCATCAAGATGACATTTACTGTTTAAGTTAACAAAGGTTTGGATGAGTGTACGTGCGGCTCTCTATAGCAGTGGAGATAGGAGAAACACTATATCAATTTAATGCCGTTACCCAATTCAGAAACTTTAACTTTTGAAAAATTAATGTTTCTTCAAATCAAGAATGAGTTCTAAGTCTTATCACATTACTTCAAATCTGCCAGTAGCTCTTGCTGCCTGCTTTCCTGTGTTAAGAAAGATTCTGCATCTAGATCTTTGTTCAGACTCAGTGGGAGGAGGGACACTGATTGGCGAGAACTCTTCTGGTCCAATGAGAGGGGTTATCTCATCCTTTCGGCCATTTTTCTTTTCCTATATGTTTCCTCTTAGAAGAAAAAGATTGCGTCAAACAAAAACCAGTTTTAAAAAGAATTTTTTTTAAGAATCATTAAACAATAAATGATTCCTTGATTCACAGGAATGAATGCTTGTGGTCCAGTTTCAGGTTAGAGTGATAGTGGTGTTGGGGGCAGATAGCCTTCTTAAAAATATGCCTCATGTCAAATCATGAAAGGCAACATTTTTCTAATTTTCGGTATTAGTCTTGAGCAATGTAGTCTGTTATTCTTAATCCAGAAATAGTTTTCTGCTTGCTTTCCGTTTAGATCTGCAGCATCTTCTGCCTGCTTGTTTCTGCTTCACCTTTTTATTACAAAATGAAGCAAAGAAGGGTTGATGGGGGCACAGTGTACATATGAAGTCTTTCTTTGTGGTGAGGAGTCAGCCAAAATCACAGATTTCCATTCTTACACAATAGGAGCTTTGCAATTTGCCCGGCCCTTCCCACCCACTGTGGCTAGTGTTCTCTTTTACAACCATCAGCATTCTCAAGGCAGCTGAACATGAGTCTGTAATTACAATGGTAACAATGGCTGCAGGGCAGGAAATGTGCATGAAATATAATACAGATGAGAGCAGCATTATACCCAAAGTGCTCTAATGGTCTTAGGACCTCACCAGGTGGTAAGCCATCTCCCTCGATTTTAATTTCCACCTACCATTTGCCAGGTAACCTTTGCCCAGTCACTTACCATCCCAGGGTGCTGTCCTCAGAAGGGATGATGTGATTGGTCCTTTGCTGGCCTGGCAGAAGGATCCCCCAGCTGGATGAGATCATGCAGACAAAGCTAACAGAAAGTGGTACTTCATTATATGGACAGAAACGGAACTGGAATGGGAGAAAGGCCTGCTTCAAAGCCATGACAACATGGAGGGAGGAATGGGAATTTGATGGTAAGGGCTCTGGAAAAAACTTCCCTGCCTCGGTATATCACCAGTTGTATGTCTTTTTTCAAAGGAAAAAACTGTTGTGGTAGAATCATCCCTCTACTAAAAAGCATAAACGATATGTAACAGGAAGAAAAACATTTTTTAAATTCCCTCAGCACTTTTCAGACTTTAGTGTGCACATGAATCACCTGAACATTTTGTTAAAATGGAGAGTCCAATTCAGTAGTCCGGGGTGAAGCCTGAGATTCTGCATTTCTTACAAGCTCCAGGGTATTGCCAACTGCTGGTCCCAGGCCCACTTGAATAGTACAAGTCAAACCTACATCCCCATCCCTGATGTGTGTGTGTGTGTGTGTGTGTGTGTGTGTGTGTGTGTGTGTGTTTGTGTGTTGAAAAAAAATGATACCCAAAAAGGTACTGTGATTTGGTTGAGATCTCATAGATATCTTTGTGGTATCTTTGTGGTAGGATGAGTATAGGTGTTGGATCGCCTCAGGCTCCTTCTCAAACCTAAGTTCATACCATAGGAGCACCAGGAAGTGGCAGAAAAAGCATAAATGGAAGATAATTTAGGGGCTGACAGATACAGGCCCTAGTGGTATCAGAAAATAAGAAAAAAGAGTGCAGATTAAGGGTTGGATTAATTGTTTTATTGAACATTCAGCTTCTGGGGAGTGTTAGAAAGTATGTAACTATGTGTGCTAGGGACTGATTATTCTGCCTTCAGTTAGCAGCAGATTGGAGTAAATAATCCCACCTCTATGCTGCCTTTGCTCCCAGTTATATAGTAGGTAGGTCTAGAATGATCTGATGATTGCTTCTAGCTCTAACATTTTATGATTCTCTAATGGATTTAAATATGCCAGATCTGTTTTGTTTTCTTCTGTTTTGTTTTGTTTTGTTTCCTTTCTGCCTCTAGGAAGTATAGTATTTGAAAGAGAAGAAAAGTGCTTGGGGAAAGTCCAACACTTTTTAGAAATCTACATTACTTGCTTAACTAGTGTTATTTCTTTCCTACATTTCCAGAAAAGTGTGGTAAGGTGTCTAGAGTAAATAACTGTCAATAAACTTGAGTTTAAAATTTCCAGTAAGTACAATTGAATAAAGGCTTGGATGACTATACGTGAGGATTGGAATTAGTGGAGGATATCTTTATGAGGTGCATATTTTCATTCGTTATCACTATTGAAAATGCACATTATAAAAATGCTAATATCAGCATGGGCTTGTTAAGATACACCACATTTTCTTCATAATTCTAGCTAGGATGTGGTTGGCTGAGAAAATTGTTGATACTTCTAGAACATGTAGAGAAGTGTGTTCCTTGCACTTTATAAAGTGAATTTCCTAAACTTAAATTACCATTTTCCCACAGTAAAAGAAGAGAGTTACCCAAATCTAATCATATCAACAGTTTCCCATTTCATTCTATTATTGTTGTATTTTTAATGCGTGGTTTAGTTAATGAGATTTGAAAGTTTTATAATGAGAGCATTTGAAACAGAATTCATTAGCAGGCAGAGATTTTTCTACCATATTCAGAAAATTACATGGTAATAAAATAGGAATATGATTTGAGGAATTTCTAATACAAATTGATTTTTACATTAATGATTTCAGTATCCAATCCCGACAAAGGGGAAAGATTGGTCCAACATGTAAGTTAGATATGAATGGAAACAAGCATTTACTGAGCCCCCCTTTCCATATGCAACTCCCTATTAGACACTTTGAGGTCACAATCGTGTAAGACATGTTTCCTGCCTGTCCAAGGTTCATTGTCTAGTCAGATGACTAACATACAGGAACCAACTAGAGAGCAAAATGAGACAAAACAGAATTAAAATAGTGCTGTATTGTGTTGTTTTAGATTGCAAGTGATAGTTTCATTTGGAGACTTGGGAGAATATTAAACCAAGGAAAGTTTCAATGAGAATAAGATGGTACTAAAATGGTGAAGGGTCAGAAACAGAGCTAGTCCAATTCATGATGATCCAATTTTCTCTAGTTGCACGTAGTTTTGTTTGTCTGTCTTTGGTTTGTTTATCCTTTTAAAATAGACTCCATGATTGTTACCAGTGCCTAGAGAAATTAATCAAATATTAAAACACCTAGATTCAAGTCCAGGTTACTGCTTATGCAGATAATTTGCACTTAGCATGCATCTGAGAGAACAACCATTCCAAAGGCAATAGGAGCAAATAAAAGTGAACTCACCTCCATTGAATTCAACAGATGTCTTGTGTTGGTTGACAAAGAGGAGAGTCACCTTTGAGGAAAGCACATTATCAGTCCTTCAGATATATTCCACTGTCCAGATCCCATCTGGATTTATGTGTGAGTATTACAATGAATAAGGAGACTGAAAAATTGAAAGAACTGTTTTATTTCATAAAGTCTGTAAGACATTAGGATATGAACAACACTACTTTGGTATCTTTTATAAGAATGTTCCTTTCAAAAAAGGAAGAATTCAGCTTTTTATCTTCTGAATTTGTTGCCACTGTGGGCTCTGGCAGAAGGTAATTCCTAGATGACACAGGGACATCTGGAAGATGTACAGAGAGAGACTCCAGTCCCTGCTAGAAGACAGTAAAGTCCAGTGGACCTCTCAGTTCTCAACAACAACAGAAGAATAGAAAAGGAAAGAAATAGCTAAGGCCGTGCAGTTACTAACTGGGCAGCTTACTAGACCTGTGGTTGGATAGAAAGACACGTGAAACATCCTTGGAGACCTCTTAGTTGAATTTAAGTGGAATCATTTGTAATAAGTTCAGGGGGAGGGGAGAGACAGATGAAAGGAGACAGTGAAATCTGGGCTATTATTTGAAGCCTCAGATCTTTAAATGAAGCCTAAAGCAACTCTCCATGTATGTGGTATCACGTTGATAGTTATCCATCTCAAAGTTTTCTAGCTTTTTTGAGAAACAGTTTTTTGATCCCTGCCTCTAGATGTATTTACTTCTTTCAGATTGTGTTTTCTCATCCTAATTAATTTACTGAATAGCTATTACAAAGGACTACATATTTCATTATTTATTAAACTCCTAGTTTTCTGTTTTTGTATATATGTACATGTATGTGTGTGTATATATGTATATAGAGAACATATCCTATATTTTTATTTTATATTTTTACTTACATTTTTATTTATATTTATATCATATTTTTATTTACTTCTTCCTATTTTCATGAGAGGTTCTTGTACTTTTTCTTTGTCTCAACATGACATCCCCTCCAGTTCAAGCTGAGGATTGGAACTTGGCTTCTGCTTCTGGAATCTTACATTTTCTATCACATAGCTTCATCTTCTGGGAAGTTCATATCATGTTTTGGTGTGGGCTTTCCAGAATGATTTCCCCAGTGTTTTTTTGAAAACTTACCCTTATCTGAAGGATAGAAGCGTATCTCATTTTTTAATGAGATATAGCTAAATGGCTCAAGTAAGACTTAAAAATTCTTCCATGGGCTTGTTCTAATTCTAGTTTATGAGAAAAACTCACTACTTCTCAAGTCACAGTCTACAGATCTAAGAATCTACAACTTCCCATGGCCGTTCTGCTGCCGTCACAAGAAGAAATGAAGCCAAGAAGATGTAAAAGTGAGAGAAAGGGAGTGAGCTGGAAGCATCAAGTACATGCTTTCTGTCCCTGTGGTCCTCAACACCCCTGATTCCTTTACTTCTCATCCTATCTATCAGCTTCTCAAAACTGACTGAAAAAAAATTCCTCATGTTTAATCTACTTGGAGCTGAGTTACTGTCACTTGCCACCAAAGAAATTCTAATATATCACACAAATATGATTGAGATATTTACGATAATTCTGTCATTTTCCTAATGCCATTCTCTGGTATTTTCCAGGCATGTGATATGTAGAGTGTCACTAATTCAAAATGAATGTATCCTACGTTTTCTATTTTTATAATAATAATTTAAAAAGATCGTTTGAAGCAATGAATTTCCCTCCCAGTGCAGGTTTGGTTTACTGTTCTCATTTTCATTCTTCTCTAACACAGATGATGATTACTTTTCTTTTATTTAAATAGTAGTCTGAAGTTTCATTGCAACTTTG
The DNA here is from genome assembly GCF_003265705.2 of Callorhinus ursinus. NCBI lineage: Eukaryota > Metazoa > Chordata > Mammalia > Carnivora > Otariidae > Callorhinus > Callorhinus ursinus. Next base: position 29,256,766 of record NW_027397073.1, read on the forward strand.
ACATATGACATAACTCAGAATTTTCTAATGCTTATATGGTATTTTCTGTGGATTTTTAGAAAAGATATATTCTGTAATTGCAAGATGATGGTTTAATTACAAATCCATTAGATATATTGTTAACTTGCTACTATTTCCCTGTGTTAATGGGGATAGTTTTTTGGGGAAAGTTTGAGAGGTTAGAATATTGGTTAAATACCCATCATATTCTCTCTAGACATTTTCCTTTTATATTATAGTCTTAGTGTTTAGTTGTTTTGACTGTAAAAATCCATTTTCTTTTCAAGTTTCAATAACGAACATATATTACTTGATAACCAGAAAATAAAATATCATTACAAAGATAAAGAATCTTCTTTTGTTTTTTATATGCTGTCTATTTAAATAGGCTTACTAACACTTTATTCTTTCTGTCTTGCAATTGGCTTTGTCTGACTGACATTTATTAGCTGTGTGGGTACAAGTCACTTAACCTCTCTGGATCTCAATTTCCTCATCTGTAAAGTATGAATATTAATATGAACCTTCATATGCGCTGTTTAGGAGTATGAAATGAGAATGTTTCAGTCTGAATATAAGGTCATTTCAAGGTATGGGAAAGCTTCGAGTCCACAGGAACATTTAATTCTCTGTCATTTTTATATAGTCCTTATAAACACAGTGCTTTCTCAACCCCAAAGCACCTGAACACCAAGACAGAACAGAGATTATTGTATTTTTCTTGACTCAGCTGATTAGGAAATATATCTAAACTTAAGGCCAATAATGTTTGAATTCTCTCAGTCCTTCCATTCTCTAAAATTTTTTCCCCTTTTCAGACTTCCAGAGCCTCAATATCCTTATCTGTTTGATGGGTTTTATAGCTGTGTTGGATTTTTGGTATGGATTAGAGATACTTCATGTAAAATACTTAGTCTTTGGGCGCCTGGGTGGCTCAGTTGGTTAAGTGACTGCCTTCGGCTCAGGTCATGATCCCAGGGTCCTGGGATCGAGCCCCGCATTGGGCTCCCTGCTTGGCAGGAAGCCTGCTTCTCCTTCTACCTCTGTCTGCCGCTCTACTTGTGCTCTCTCTCTATCTCTGTTAAATAAATAAATAAAAATCTTTAATAAAAAAAATAGTCCTTGACTGATACAAAGTGGGTGCTCAGTGGGTCATGGAGGTGTTTATGGCTTTTAGTCCAAGCACAGTTAAGCTACAAGGCTATTCTTTGCTTTAGAGAGACCACTGGGCATTAACTCAGAAGTCCTGGCTCTTTCTAACAGCCACATGATCTTGCAGAAAATCACTTAATGTTCCTGACGGTTTTCTTTCTCCCTCTAAGAAATCTATATGAGAAATCTTTTGTGTCTACCTTATATTTTTAATGAAGAGCAAAGAATATAATTGATGTAACTGAACTTTTTTTTTTGCCTCCTTAATACCCCATAATAACTTTCTTTAAAAAAAAAAAAGATTTTATATATTTATTTGAGAGAGAGAGCAAGCAGCTGGGGGAGGGGGTGGAGAGCAGAGGGAGAGAGAGAATCTTAAGCAGACTCTGTGCCCATGATCCTGAATTCATGACCCGAGTGGAAAACAAGGGTCGGATTTTTAACCCCCTGAACCACCCAGCCGCACCCCCCCCAACTTTCTTTGCAATACTTTCAAATTCCTGAGTTGTCATTTGAGACCTTTCATGGTTTGGTCTCTTAACATTTGGACTAAATTTCTTTTATATCCACCTTAAATCTTTGCTTCAACCATAGTAAATTAACTGAGGTTGTCCCAAGTTACCGCACCGTTTCTTGTTTTGGAGATTTTTGCACAATGTGGCTCCCTCTCTGCAGAGAATACTCCTCCATCCTATCTCTCTCCAACTCCTTACTCTTTTTGGAAATTAGACCTCAACCCTCATGTCACCTCATGCAGAAAAACATCTTTAATTCTCCAAAGAGAGACTGGTATCATGTTATTATTCCCATTACCTAATTTATTAAATGACTCTGTCCTTACCTATCTCTGGACTTATTTATATCCCTCAGAATTATGTGAGTCTTGTTTTCTCACAGTCTGTCTAGGAACACATTGCATGAGCTTAAGAGCTATTTGTTGAATAGGTAAAATAATGAAATACACACACACACACACATAATTATTATTTTAATACACCTGCCCAAATAAAACATCAGTTTTGAGGAGTTGTGTGGGGAGAGTAAATAAAATCTTCATGGGATGAGAACAATAATATATATTTTTAAAAGGAGTTTTTACATTTTTAAATTACTAAACAAAAGTTATCATCAGATAAAAGAATAAGATATTATTCTGTGTAATAAGAATTATGTTTTGAACCAACAATCTTTCAAAGAAGCTCTTTATATTCAAAAGTGTGTCCATACAGAAGTCAAGCTTCCATACGATATGCTTCCTGACAATTTTGAGGCTATGAAAAATCCCATCTTTCTTTTGGCTTTACTGCCATCTGTTGTTCAAAGAAGTAATCACATTTTTAGTATTTTTTTTTAATTTTTATTATTTTTTAAAATTTTATTTTATTATGTTATGTTAGTCACCATACAATACATCACCAGTTTTCGATGCAGTGATCCATGATTCATTGTTTTCGTTCAACCCCCCATCCTCCATGCAGTACGTGCCCTCCTTAATACCCATCACTGGCTAACCCATCCCCCACCCCCCTCCCCTCCAGAACCCTCTGTTTGTTTCTCAGAGTCCATAGTCTCTCATGGTTCATCTCTCCTTCGAATTTCACCCCCTTCATATTTCTCTTCCTTCTCCTAATGTCCTCCATGCTATTCCTTACATTCCACAAATAAGTGAAACCATATGATAATTGACTCTCTGCTTGACTTATTTCACTTAGCATCATCTCCTCCAGTCCCACCCATGTTGATGTAAAAGTTGGGTATTCATCCTTTCTGATGGCTGAGGAATATTCCATTGTATATATGGACCACATCTTCTTTATCCATTCGTCTGTTGAAGGGCATCTCGGCTCTGTCCACATAAAGTGTGACCCTAGGTCACCTGGATATGGAAAGTGCTAGCTCCTGGCTCCCACTCCAGAAAGCCACCACATGTGTCCATGTGGAGGCTGTGGTCCTATATTTTCAACAGGCTGACCAAGAGGAGAGGAGAATACTTGACGTAGAACTTGATCCACATTTGGTGTGTGCAAGGCTCTGTGCTAAGCAGAGGTTGAGTCTCCTGCTTTTTAAATGAAAGTATTGTCACAGAACTATTCTTGACTCAGCTGTGCAGATTTATTTTCCCTTGAGCTGTCACCACCACCAGACCACTCGTTACTTTCAAGCTCCCACCTTGGGTGAAAAAGTACAATTTTTAAACATCATATAGATTTGTGTAACATTTTGTTTTTCTTTTTTGCTGGGTTCATTCGCTGATTTATCCTTTTAGTAAATATACTAATGTTACTGTCATTTATCTGAATGTGTATAAACAAGATGAGGTGAGAGGAAACCAGAATTTATTTTGTCAGCCCCCTGAAGTGTTAAGTTTAGTTACTTCTTATACTACTTCTAAAATTCACTCCATGAAGTATTCAATCCTTTGAAATAAAGTTTCCAGTTTACCATAACAAGCAGTTATTCATAGGAGTGGAGACATAATAAAGAGTTATAAGTCATTAATACTTATTGTACAGCAGTTTCTAAAGGAACTGTCCTATAGCTTAGAAAAGCGAGATAGGGCCCTGACACATGAGGATTATGGAGAAGTCTGTGTTTGCAGGAGCTGTGGAAGGATCAGAAACACAGCCCAGGAAGGGCAGTATTTCATGGGTCTCCACAGTGTCTGGGAAAAAGGGACTATGCCATCTGTGGAGCAGCATCAGACCACCATCCATAAGGAGCTAGAGTGGAATTTAGGAGGGGTTAGACAACAGGCCTGAGTCAACATTTGCATTTCATAATTTTGTCCAAAGCTGGCTCTGTGTATCATAGGAACACATTTTATTCTATGCCTTCCTTGTAGTATGTTCCACATTCTATTTCCTGCTTGCTCATCCTGATGCCAGTGTTCTTATAGTAAAAAAAAATCTCTCTCTGGCCATAAACCTTAAATAAATAGCTGTAGTAATTTATATTTCATTAAGTTTATTAATATTATTTTTCTAGTTAACTATAACTGATTTATTAGAAATTAGATTTTTATATATTGATAGTTTCTTCATTCCTAGCTGAACTTAATTTTTATTTATAACAGCTTGTCAGTTTATTCTCCTTGAATGTGGACATCCTTAACTTCTTTTTTCAAGAAAGCTTAAAATATTTTATCCTTATTATTCTTCTTGGTATGCTACATGTTTCTGACAAATGAGTTTTATCAAGCCAAGAGAAAATTATAAAGAAATGTTACTGAATTTTGCAAGTGATTTTTTTTTTCAGCATGTACTGAATGGGTCACATTTATTTTTCTTTTTTAATCCATTAGTAGTATAAATTATATCAAGATACTTTACAATACCAAACCATTCTTGCATATCTAGTATAATATATACTTGTTTGTGGTGTTACTCTGTTATTATTGTTTGCCTAGAATAGATTTACAATATTTTATTTCAAACTTGTGTTTCTATGATTATAGCTGAGATTGGCCTAATTTTTCTTTTCTCTGTGTGTGTTTGTATAAGTGTGTACCATTCTGCATATTCAGATGCTTGTGCTGTTATAATGTCTTGTTTTGGTTTTGATGTCTAAACTATACAAACTTATAGAATGAGGTGCAAAATTTTCTTTTTCTTCATGATTCACAACAGCTTATTTAACACATGCATTAATCTGCTTCCTAAACAGTTATGATTTTATCCATTATACTCTCAGGGACTGATCTTTTGTAGAGTAGATCTTTGATAATTTTTTAGTCTCTTCTGTAATGCTCAGACTCTTTAGATTCTCCAATTCTTTTAGAATTAATACTGATTATATATTTTTCAGGAAACATTTATTTTTCACTATTTTGGCATAAATTTATGACTTAATTATTATTTCATAATTTTAAATGTTAATTTAATTACAGTGGTGAGTCACTGGGGTATTCTCAGCAGAGGGCAGTTAATCCAATCTACATTTTTACTGGAAATTTTACAGAAGTATTACATACCTAAAGAAAAATGCACACATTATAAGTATCCAGCTTGATGAATAAAGTAAGTAAACACGCCTGTGTAACCTTCACCTTGTTCAAGCAACAAAACATTACCAGAAACTTTGTGTTCTTTCCTAGCCTGCCCACTGCCTGACTAGGCTAACCACTATCCTAACTTACAGCACCATAAATTAATTTTGCCTGCTTTAGAACTTTCTATTATTGGAATTATATGGTATGCACTAATTTCTTTATTATGGCTTTTGCTTAAATATGTTTGTGAGATTCAGGGGCGCCTGGGTGGCTCAGTTGGTTAAGCGACTGCCTTCGGCTCAGGTCATGATCCTGGAGTCCCGGGATCGAGTCCCACATCGGCTTCCTGCTCGGCAGGGAGTCTGCTTCTCCCTCTGACCCTCTTCCCTTCGTGCTTTCTATCTCTCATTCTCTCTCTCTCAAATAAATAAATAAAATCTTTAAAAAAAAATATATGTTTGTGAGATTCATCCATATGGTTGCAGATAATTCTTCATTGTCTTTGCTGTATAATTTTTTTGCATGAATATACCACAATTATTTATCAATTCTGTGGATCCATATACTATGTTTATCATTGTATTGGTTATTTATTGTTTTCAACTTAGGGCTTTTGCAGTATTTTTATGGACATTTTTGTCCATGTATTTTGGTAAGAATATATATACAGATCTGTTACTTAGGAGTCAGATTGTTGGGTCTCGATCTATGTATATAACCAACTTTATTAGATATTGTCAGAAAGTTTTTTGAAATGGTTGTACCAGCAGTTTTTGAAAGTTTCAGTTGCTGTATGTCTTCACTGATTGATTTTTTTGTTGTTGTTCTTTTAATTTTTACCATTCCATTGTTTGCACAACGGAATTGAACTGTAGTTTTAATTAGCATTTTCCTAATAGCTAATTAAGGTGGGAACCTTTCATGTTTATTGGTTAAGTACATATTTTCTTTGGTGAAGTGTCTCCATAAGTCTTTTGCCCATCTTTGTATTAGATTTTCTACCTTTTCTGTACTGATTTTGTAGCTCCTTGTGTGTACTCCAAGTACAGCTTCTTTATCATAAACATGGATTTTAGATATTTTCTCACATCCTGTGGCTTGTATTTTTATTCTTTGAAATGTCTTTGGATAAAGAAGCGTTCTTTAACTTAATTCAGTGTATCATTTTTTTCCTTCTCATGTCACTTTTTGGTGATTGTCTTCACAGTTCATTTCTTAGTCCGTGTTGATTGATTCAGCACCATTTAATGAAATACCATCAATTATTCCATTTACTACAGGGCCATCTTTGTCATAAATTAGGTGACCACACATGTGACAGTCTCCTTCTGGAGTGTCCACAATTACCTTTATATATCTACTTGCTAGGCAACAAGTTTACAAAATACACTTACTTCTGATAATTTGAAAATAAGTTATTTTTGAATTTTTTATGTCTAAAATTTTGCCATCTATGTACATAAACACTTCTGTTTGTCCAATTTTCATTTTTCTGGACTTGAAATTTTCTTTTTGGAAACACTCTAATTTTAGGTTCATTTTTAGTGGCATAGGACTCTCCCAGTTTTTTATTTCATCTTGTTTCAGTTTTGCAAATTATTATTTGCCTAGAGATGTGTCTTTTTGTTTAAATTTTCAAATTTATTAGTAAAAATTTGCTCATAAACCCCTCTATTTTAATGTCTGTAATACCCGTAATGATGTTTTCTACATTCATGCTTAATGCAATTATTAATATTTTGAGAATCTATTACCTATTTCTTACCTTTTTTTTCTTTCTCACCTCCTTTTGGATTAATTAATGTTTATTATTCTATCTTACCTGTATTGAATTAGAAATTATATCATTTTTTCTTTTATTTGATATCCTAGAATTTCAGAATTTTTTAAAAATTGATTTTTACTTAATTTCATTGTGATCTGAGAACATACTTTTTATAACAAATCATTTTAAATTTATTAAGACTTATTTCATAGCCCAGAATATGGTCTAGCTTGGTAAATATGTATTCTATTGTTGTTGGGTAGAGTAGTTATAAAATATCAGTTAGCACAAGTTGGCTGATAATGTTGTTAATGTCTTTTTATGTCCATACTATTTTCCTGTCTGCTTGTTCTACCAATTATTGAGAGATGAGTATGTAAATCTCCAGCCTGTTTATTTGACAATATTTCTTTGCAGTTATATAAGTTTTTGCCTCATATATTTTCAAGTTCTGTTTTTAGGTGCATAAATATTTCAGTGTTTGCTTATGTTTTCTTGCTGAATTGACCTCTTTATGATTATGAAATGAACATATTTATATTGGCAATGTTCTTAGCTCTGAAATATACTTTGATATTAATATAGCCATTCAAGCCTTCTTTTCACTAGTGTTAGCATAGTGTATTATTTTTTATTCTATTCTACTCTATTTTTATCTTTAGATTTACAGTGGATTTCTTTTTTTTTTTTAAGATTTTATTTATTTATTTGAGAGAGAGAGCAAGAGGACCCAGGACCCTGAGATCATGATCTGAGCTAAAAGCAGATGCTCAACTGACTGAGCCACCCAGGGGCCCCTACAATGGATTTCTTGTAGGCAGCATGCATGTGGGCTGTGGTCTTTTGTCCATTCTAACAATCATTACCTTTTAATTGGGTGGTTAGATTATTTATATTTAATGTGATTTATTAGTTTTAATCTACCATATTTCAGTTTGTTTTGTTTGTTTCAGCTGTTCTTTGCTTCATTTTTCCTTCTTTTCTGCACTCTTTTGGAGTGATTATGCAATTTTTATGACTCCCTTTTGGTTTCTTGTCAGTTTTTGAGCAATAACTTCATTTTGTTATTGCAGTGGATGTTTTGGGTTTATAATATATATCTTTAACTTTCCACAATCTACCTTCAAATGCTATTTTTATCCTTTTCTCTATAATAAAAACACCTTGCAACGATATTACAGTTCCAGTTTTCCACTCCCAGCCTTTGTGCTATTGATGTCATTTTAATCCTTTACCTATGATAATTCCCACAATCCACTGTTGTTATTCTTTAAATATTCAATTATCTAATTTTAAAGTTTTATATATTTATCTATACAGTTGCTATTTCTGGTGTTCATCCTTCCTTTGTGTATATAAATATGTTCATATATTGTATCATTTTTCTTCTGCCTGAAGGACTTCTGTCAATAAATTTTGTAACGTGGGTCCACTGGTGATTATTTCTTTCAGCTTTGGTATTTCTGAAATGTCTTTATTTTACTGTCACTTCTTAGTCTGTTCAGGCTGTTATCACAGAAAAAAAGAAACTGGGTGACTTACAAACAACAGAAATTTATTTCTCATAGTTCTGGAGGCTGGGAAGTCCAAGATCAAGGTAATGATAGATTTGATGTCTGGTGACAGTCTGCTCCCTGGTTCATAGAGGAACATCGTCTCACTCACTATGTGCTCACATGGAGGAAGGGTCATGGGAGCTCTCTAGAGTCTTTTTCAGAAGAGCACTGCGTGCATTCATGAGGGTTTTACTGTCATAATCTAATCACCAGTCAAAGGCCTCACCTCAGATTGGGGACTATGCTTCAGTATATAAATTTTAGGGAGACACAAATATTCAGGCTATGGCATTCCACCCCTGGAATCCCCCAAATTCATGTTCTTCTCAAATGCAAAATACATTCCATCCCAGCAGCCCCAAAAGTTTTAATTTTTTCCAGCATCAACTCTAAAGGCTGAAATCCAGTTTCATCTAAAAATCTTGTAGATCAGATATGGGTGAGACTCAAGGTACAATTCATTCGGAGGCAAATGTTTTTCCAGCTATGAACCTGTGGAATCAAACAAGTTATGTGCTTCCAAAATACAGTGGTGGGATAGGCATAGGATAGACATTTTCATTCCAAAAGGGAGAAATAGGAAAGAAGAAAGGGGAAATGGGTTCCCAGTAAGTCCAAACTATAAGGCAAACTCAAAAATATTCCTCTTTGGCTCAGTGTTCTGCCCTCCAGGCACACTGGGGTTGAGGCCCCACCTTCTACCTCTGGGATAGTTGTCTTGCCCACAGCTTTACTGGGCAAGGGTTGGGCTCCCATGATTTGGGAGGAGGCCATTTATCCTCACTGTTGAAAGTGAGGCAGTGGTTCCTTCTTTAGAAATCAAAGAGGCAGCCCTGATGATCTGTGAATCATCTTTCCATCTGGAAGAACAGCACATCTTTGTTTGGGTGCTGATTAGGGCCATGATTCACACTCAAACTAATCTCCTAATCAAAGAGTTTCTTGGTGGCAGCACCCTTACTGTTTTCTTCTGAACAAGCTTTCATATTTTTTGCAATATAAATAAACTGAGAATTTTCCAAGTCTTTAGTTCTAGTTCCTTTTTGCTTAAGAACTCTGTGTTTAAGCCATTTCTTTTCTTTTACGTTTTACTATAAGAAGTCAGGAAGAGGCAAGCCACACCTTCATCACTTGGCTTAGAAGTGACTTCCTATAAATATCCAGTATCATCACTCACAGGTCTGTCTTCCATAAAACCCTAGGACATGAACACAGTTCAGCCAGGTTCTTTGTTACATTATATTAAGGATCGCCTTTCCTCCAGTTTCCGATAACATGTTCTTTGTTCCTATCTCAGACCTCATCAGAATGGCCTGTATCATCCATATTTCTACCAACATTCTGTTCATGATTATTTAGATAATTCTCCAAGAAGACTGAGGGTCTCTCTCTAAGGCTGTCCTCTTTCCTTTCTTAGCTCTCAAGAGAGTGGCTGCCCCTAATTGTCCATTTATGGCAATGTAGACTTTTTCTAGCATGCACCTCAGAACTCTTCCAGCCTGTACCTATTACCCACCTCTAAAACCACTTCCACATTTCTAGCTATTCATTACAGCAACACCCCCACCTCTTAGACCATTCAGGCTACTGTAGCAGAGTATCATAGACTGGGTGGCTTATAAAGAACAGAAACTTATTTCTTAACAGTTCTGGAGGCCAGGAAGTTCAAGATCAAGGCTCCAAGAGATTCAGTGTCTGGCAAGAGTCCACTTTCTGGTTATAGCCATCTTTTTGCTGTGTCCTCATGTGATAGAAAAAGTGACAGGTCTCTCTGGGCTCTCTTATAAGGATATGAATCCTATTCATGAGGGTTCTACTCTCACCACCTAATCACCTCTCGAAGGCTCCACCTTCTAACTCCATCACATTGAAGGATTAGGATTTCAAACTATGAACTTGAGGATACAAACATTTAGTCTATAGCATCATTTATGAAAGATACTTTTGCTGGATATAGAATTCTAGGTTATCAGCTTGTTGTTTTTTTTTTCTTTTCTTCTCTTTAGTACTTCATTGTCTTCTTGTTTGCATCGTTTTCCATGACATATCTGCTATAATCTTTGTTTTTCAGTGAGCATTTTTTTCTTATGCTTAATATAAGATTTTCACTTTATCATTAGCTTTGAGCAATTTTACTACAGTGTGACTTGGTGTAGTTTTCTTTTCTTTGGGATTCATTAAGTTTTCTGGATCTGTAGACTTAGAATTTTCACCAAATTTGAAAAATTTTTGGCCATGATTTTTTCAAATATTTTTTCTTTCCTCTTTTTTATATGAAAGTGCTTAGAGTTTCCCCCAAACTCACTGATCCCCTGCTCATTTCTTTTGTGTTTGTGTAACTTTTTACTTTCTATATCTTATTTTGAATAGTTTCTTTTGCTATGCCAATTTGAAAAATGTGCCAGGGTGCCTGGGTGGCTCAGTTGGTTAAGCGACTGCCTTTGGCTCAGGTCATGATCCTGGAGTCCCAGGATCGAGTCCCACATCAGGCTCCCTGCTCAACGGGGAGTCTGCTTCTCCCTCTGACCCTCCCCCTCTCATGTGCTCTCTCTCTCTCTCTCTCTCATTCTCTCCCAAATAAATAAATAAAATCTTTAAAAAAAAAAATGAAAAACATCCCAGGCAGAAAAAGCCAGTATGATTGTGGAACTCATCTAATGTGCTTTTCTTTTCTCAAAGACTGTAACACTTTGCTACCTATTGCCTAATACCTGAAAAAAAATTACTTCATATATTTGTCTTGTCTGATTTGTCTGTGTGTGTGTGTGTGTGTGTGTGTGTGTGTGTGTGTGTGTGTGTGGCATCAGGTAAGTTCAATACCTAAAATTCCATTATGGCCAGAACTGAAAGTATTCCTAACAGATTTTTGAATAAAAACATGAACTCCCTTAATAGGTTAAAAGTTTTCTAGAATCTAGGGCCATGTATTAGATTGTTATATAAGTTAAATATTTCAGTAGAATAACAGTAAACAAATAGCTCTTAATAGTATGTTGTTTTAAATTATTTACATCAATATCAATAGATGACCAGGGATGGGACATGGCTTACAAGATCATTCAAACCATACACCTTATCAGCAAATGAGACCTTACGGTCCTATTTTTAATTTCAGAGACAGTGAGAAAAGTATACAGACAGATAAATACAGACTCCAGTTTCAAGCCATTTCAACAAAAAAAGTCATTGGCATCCTAAATTTTAGAATATGTAAAGATATTAAGAGACTGCGCTTGCCTAGATAAAAGTTTTCTGTAGCTGATTGTGTGTCTACTGGTAGAAAACTAACTGACATAGCAGGTCTGTCAGAGGAATGAGAGTAACAAGAGGGACTATTTGACTTTGTTAGTTTTTTCTTTATTTTTTTGTTTGTTTGTTTAAGTAGGCTCCGAGACCAGCATGGATCCCAATGCGGGGCTTGAAGAGGGACACTATTTGAAAGGATGGATATACATTTGCATGTGAGCATAGTGTTAGGTGCATCCTGGTTTCACCAAGTCCAGAGAATTTTTTGCTATTTTTTTATTCAAAGAAATGTTCTAAAAATATATGATAAAGAATTTATAACTTAGGAATTGTTATAGTAAGTATTTAGCAATGACAGTTATATTATATCCTCTCTTCATCTTAGAATGATGATGTTTGTAAGGGCGAATGCAGCTCAGTAAAAATTCAATATAATGTCCTAAGAGAGGAGTTCCATTTTCTGGTAGCATTGCTGTACATTTTACACTAGATGGCGATCTATGCCTACTTGATGTCTTTAAATACAAAGCATTTCCAACTTGAAGTTGCACAAAATGCTAGACTCCAGTGACTAGAAGGGTCTCTGCATTTATTCATTCAGGACTTCCAGAGCAATACTATATGCAGCCTGAATATTAGGGATACAAAGATCAACAAGAACAGTTGTCTTGAAGGTTCTCATAACCTCTTGGGAGTGGGGGGGATGGGATTGTAATCTAATTAATCTGATTAAAATTTACAATTCTAAGTGCTGTGATGGAAAGAAGCTCTGAGAGTTCCTGACTTGAGGAGCACCTGAAGTACATTTAAGTGCTTCTGCCTCTCCCTAGTACTACATTTTTTTTTTAAACTGGGGCCAGTTTTATAATATAGTTGATGCTAACAAGGAATCTGAAGAAAAAAATGTTTTATTGAGCATCTGGTTTGTATAATTGCTAAGATATTAAGTGCTACCATGGAAAGCAAATGACTCATTTTTTTCATTCATTCACTACTTTGAAAACTTACAATATCAGATAGGAGGATTGAAACATAGCTAACTATAACATGGGAAACATTATACGTGAAGCCTTAAATGTTCTGAAGAGAGAAGGTTAATTTCTAGCTAGAGGAATCAAGAAGTTCTTCATCTGAAAGATTCCACATAAGGGATCTTTTTAATACAGATAAATTTCCAATTGGTAAAAATGACTGGGAGCCTCATTTCAGCTGGAAGGAATAGATGAGAGGAAACATTACCACTGGTACAAAGCCCCTGCCTTGTTTGCAAGGCATTATATAATTCTCACAGTGCCACTGACTGACCAGCTCTGAGTCCTTGGATAGGTCAGTTAATTTTTCTTTTCAGAAAGCCACGGGTTTCTTCTCTGCTAATGAGTTGACAAACCTATGTAATCCCTATTTTGCATCACAAAGATACTCAGTTCAAAGATGAGGTGGTGAGAAGATACAGGTTTTATTTAGGGAATGGGAATTCTGCATTTCTGGCTAAAGTGTAAGGTATGGTTAGGGGACAGTTATAGGCTGAATCACGTGCCCCCTGAAATTCATATATTGAAGCCTAACCCCCAGTACCTCTGAATGTTGGTCCCCCTTGTGTTTTGTGTTTTGCATTGAACACAACTCTAAAGTCAAAAGTGTTCACCAAAATAGAATGAGAATTATGCCACACACATGGAAAATAGAAAGTGTTGGGTTTTATCAGTTCTCTTTGCCGGTTAATAAGCCCCTTTAGTAGACATGCCTAAAATTTCAATAATAAGTTAAGAATATGATTGTGTTTCATATCATTTAGAGGGATGCAAACATTTTCATGTGGCACAACACAAAACAGTGTTGATTTGAACCGCAGCTGTGAGAAATCAAATGCTGTCTTCTCTACATGTGTGTATTTATGCTCTTTTAGTAATGATGAAATGTTCACAGAAAAAAGAGCGGGGAAGAACCCAAGGCCCCAAGAACATAACTCTCCCACATCCTTTCCTCAGCTTCTCAGAGATGTCCTGGCTTCACTTCTTTGTATATGAAGCTGTCAATCAAACTAGGTGTTCTTGGTGTTGATATGCCACTCAAAATGGACATTGTGCTAGTGAAACTGCCACTCATGACGGCTGCCTGGCAAATGGAGCTGTCAGTCATTCTGAGTGGTTCAGTCTGCTGCACTGTCAACAAGACGGGCTGGTGTGTACTGAAGTCAGCCTTATCAGACTCAATAGGACTTAAAGTCTTCTTTGTTGTTGTTGTTGTTTTTAGGACTTAAAGTCTTGATTAACTCTGTAGTCTGCAGTTCCCCAACCATTTTTCTTATCAATGAAAAGATATTTTTTATTTTCCAAAGCTTTTAATGACCAAAAAGTAGAACAGAAGGGATGGCGAAAAGGATATACTTAGGATACAAATAACTAATGAAAGTGGATAAAGTATGAGGTTGGCTGCCTACTCAACTTGTCACCACAGGCCAAGGCGAATGAAGGATAGGTCATGATAAGTACCATGGACATTCATTCATTCACTCCCTAAATCTTTATGATATGCCAGCTGGGAACCAGTCGACATCTTTTGAGTAAGGCATTAATGTATTCAGAGAAAAGTAGGACTTCAGGAACATCCGTTTCTCCACAGGCTCCGAGGAAATGCAGTGTCTTGTGGTTCTCCAAGTTTATCTGAGCCTCTCTCTGCCTTTTTTGGCACATTTCACTTATTCAATGAAATCTCTTTGCTCTACCTGCTGTGCTGCTAAAAGTGATGCTTTCCCCTTACTCATTAATTTAGTGTCTACAATTGGCCAAAGCTACTTTAGTTTAAAATATTACAGTGAAGGTATTGGATTTGGTAAAATTATTTGAATCCACTTCCACAGATGTCAATTATAAAAATAATTTAAGCTGACACTGTTAACTTACGACTTTCCAGCCACACCTCTTAGCCGAAAATTATGATATTAATCTGTAGTTTCAGCTGCATGTAGTTCCCACAGAAATTCCAGCTCCATGTTGGCAGAAAATGCATTTTGTTTTTACCTACTATGTTAGAAACCATCACTGTATTCAGCACAGGGTAAGCCCTCAGTAAGTAGTGTTAAATGAAGGAATCTTAGAGTGTGAAACAGGAAGCTTCTCTCTAATAAAAGACAGCTAGAGACAATCTTGTTAGCACAAACAGGCTCAGTGTTTGGAATGATAGAGCAAGTTCCCTGATTCCTGTGTACTCAGAGTGACTCACCCTGGTTCTACCGTTGCTGTGTTGTCTTACCCTGAATGTTGAACCACTGCTTTCATATTTTTGTCTATAGCACAATTAACATCTGGGACTCAAGTCTTCTTTTGCAGCAACAAAATTCAGAACGTAGCATAAGGCTGCCCTCATTCTTCCCAATATCCTCTCCTCCAGAATTAGAGGCAACTCCCTCATTCAAGCCCCCTAAAGAATCCTCTGTAGGTGCCTCACCTGATTACAGGCATTAGTCATCATCTCCACTTCAGATGCACTACTCTTTCCAGAAAATGGCAACTCTTTGGATATTCGGTAGGATACTAATTCATGACGTCTCTGAACCCGGATTACTGGACCCCTGCCACTCTCTGCAATCCTGTGTATTTCTTCAGTCCCAGTTCCTCCTCTGCCCAGTTCCGTCTCAACTGATGCCATGGCTCTTAGATTCCACTTGATACAGCAAACAACCTCTGCCCTATTTTTTGTTTTTATCAGCTAAGTAAATAAACATGTAATTATACCAACAATCTTCATTTTAATTGACAGAAGTTGTAAAGAGAGCTACATATTCATTCATAGTTTTCATAGTATTTTCTTTCTTTTATGTATATTTCTCAGTTATTTCTCTTAGCTATGTCTTGTCTTCATTAATTGATCATAAACTCTATGAAAAAAGGCATGGTGAATATAATGTCAGAGGTTTTTTTTTATTTATTTTTTTATTGAGTGTAAGAGACCTGTGTTCTTCTGATGAATCTGCCACTAACTTCTTGCATGTTGTGACAAGTTCACATCAGCTTATTTTTAAGATCACTTCAGGCTCTAGAATTTCTGATCCTATATCAATGAACAGAAAAGTGAGGAAATGAGGGATTTTTTTTCCTTAGGAAATAGAGAGCTAGGGAGTATGAATGAGTAACAAATCCCTGCCTAGGCTGACTCTAGGATTGCTCAATGGTGAGGTTCAAATGAGGGACACCATGTCATCATGGGGAGATGTTTCATGGGGAGATGAATAGGATAAACTATACATAACCTCGGTAGAGTGGAATATGCCTCTCTGATTTTGTTGAAAATGCACTTTTAATATTTCTGACCGTGTTTTCCTTAATAGACACCAGGTGGCATAAGGATTTGATTTCTTAAAATACAGACAAGCCTACACCTTGGCAAAAACTGGCTATAGCACACCTCTTTCATACTTAAGGAACAAGGCTTCGTTTTAAGAATTATGTAGCCAATTTTCAGTTCAATTAGCAGTGAAAATGGGCTACTCTATGTGATACAGAATATTTATGATGAAAAACCTGCTAAATGTGGGTCATTAATATACAAAAATAGAAAGAGCATTAGATTGGAGGATAGAGAAGAAAGGGAAGATTGGAAATATATGTATATTAATGGAAAAGAGACAGAAGAAAGATACACACACACACACAAAGCAAACAGAAGTCTTACCAGAGAAGAAATGGTACAAGTAGATTTGTGTAAAGGAATCACAGAGTCTCAGAATTGGAAAAAGTTTTACAGGTGAATTCCTCTAACTCTATCCAGACAGGGAAAGGAAAGCCCAAATGTAATATAAAGTGCTTGAGAACCTATAACAAAGTAAGAATAGAGGTCTGTCTACATCTATGCACAGATACCCAACAAGTTTCATCACTGTAAAGGTCAATTTGTTTTTATTGATGCTTTGAGAGACCAATTAGAGGAAAATAAATTACTTCTAAGCAGACAGTCATATCCATTTTTAAGTCAATAAATTAAATAAAGTTGATTTGGTAGCACAGCTAGCCATTTCAACCATGAAAATCATCTTAGACATTCTTCTATGATTTTCTACTAACAGTGAATTTACTGGTTAAAGTAAGCATAGTTTTAACTTGATAACTTAAATGTCTCTATTACAGAGATTTTCCTTTTTCTAAATTCTCACCCCACCCTCCCATACCCCCCACACCTCCACAACCCATCTAATCTTAGGCTTTTGTTTTTGGTGCTATTGAAAAAGAAACAGCATTTCATTTCAACAAAAATTCCTTTGGCATATGGCATATGCATATATATATATATATATATATATATATATATATATATATATGGCATGATAGGGCTAGATAGAGCTCATGATTCAAACTGAGACACTTTTTCAAAATATCCTTAATAAAATTTAATGAACATATAAATAAACTGCACATATTTCAATGGTAAAATTTGATACATTATGACATAGGTACACACCCATGAGACCAGCACCATGATCAAGATAGTGAACATATAACCCACAAAGCTTTCCTCTTGGGTGCCTGGGTGTCTCAGTCGGTTATGAGTCTACCTTTGGCTCAGGTCATGATCCCAGGGTCCTGGGATCGAGTTCCGCATCAGGCTCCCTGCTCAGCAAGGAGTCTGCTTCTCCCTCTACCCTCCCCGCTGCTTGTGCGAGCTCTCTCTCTCTCATGCTCTCTCTCTCAAATAAATAAATAAAATCTAAAAAAAAACAAAGCTTTCTTCTTGCACCTTTGTAATCCTTAGCTCCTGCCCTGCCTCCCTTCAACTTCCCTAGACATCCACTAATTTGTTTCTGTCACTACACATTAGTTTTCATTTTCTAGAGTTTTAAATGAATGGAATAAAAAAGTATGTATTCTTTTTTTGTCTGATTTCTTTGACTCAGCATAATTATTCTGAGAGTCATCCATGTTGTCTTATATATCAGTGGTTTGCTATTTTTATTACTGAGCAATATTCCATTTTATGGATGTACTGCACTTTATACATTCTCCTATTTATGTTCATTTGTGTTGTTTCTAGTTTTTAGCTACATATGCTGTGAACATTTATCCATGAGTCTTTATATAGACTTAAGCTTTCTTTTTTCTTAATAAATACCTACTAAGAGCATGGCTAGATTTGGGGGCACTCTGAGGTGAAAAGAGACAGGATGGGATAACAGGAAAGCAGGAATAAACTGGTTTGTCCTAGGAAAGCCCAGTTCTTAGCCATCCTAAGGGCAGGCTACCAGAAGAGCACTTTTCAAGTTGATAGTAATTGGCCCGGCAAAAAGGCAGTACTTCTGTACGTGTTTGGCAATAGCATGGTGTCAGAAACCATTGGCTGTCTCTCGGTATCTGTTTGCCTCATCCTTTAGAGCAGGTTTGATAAACTATGGCCCTTGGGTCATATCAGCTTGTTTCTATAAATAAAGTTTTATTGGAACATAGCCATGATCACTCATTTACATGTTATCTATGGCTGCATTTGCACTATAACAGCACAAGTACTTGAGTAACTACAACAGAGACCATGTGGTCCACAAAGCCTAAAATATTTACTACCTTGCTCTTTACAGGAAAAGCTTTCTGCCTTTTTTTTTTTTTTAACATTTGTTTATTTGGGGTGCCTGTGTGGTGCAGTTGGTTAAATGTCTGACTCTTGGTTTCAGCTCAGGTCATGATCTCAGGGTCCTAGGATTAGGCCCTGCATCAGGCTCTGTGCTCAGTGCAGAGTCTGCTTGAGATCCTCTCTCCCTCTTCCTGTGCCCCTCCCACTTGTGCTGTCTCTCTCTCTCTCCCTCCCTCTGTCTCTCTAATAAATAAATAAAAGATTTATAAATAAAAGATTTATTTATTTATTAGAGAGCAAGCACGGTGGGGAGGGACAAAGGGAGAAGGAGGTAGAGAACCCCAAGCAGACTCCCTGCTGAGTTGGAGCCCAACCCTGCTCAGTCTCATGACCCTGAGATCATGGCCTGAGCCAAAATCAGGAGTCAAAAATGCTTAACCAGCTGAGCCACCCAGGCGCCCTTACTCTTGTTCTAAAGTACTAGGGTACCAGATTCTTATCTGGGCATATGATCACCTGGAATAGGATGTGTTTTCTTGCTTTTCTTGAAGCTAAGTTCTAGCTAGTGGTTTAAAAGGAGAAGTGATATGTGCAAGTTCCAAAGATTACCTTTAAAATGAGGAGGCTAGCCCTTCTCCCCCATCAGCTGGCCCTCCTTTGTACGTATTAGAACACAGGCATACTCGCTGGAGATCCTGCAACATCCTAGACACTGAAGCTTACCTTGAGTATAGAAGATACACATAGGTGAAACCACAGAATAGAAGGAGTCTGTCTTCCTAATACCATGAAGGATCATGCCAAGTCTGGACTGACTTCAGCCAGGCAATATACTTGAGAAAGAAAGAAACTTCTGCCTTGTTTATGCCACTTTGTTTGATATGAAGAGGGGTTCCATTACTTATAGCAAATGTAACCTGAAGGATACATAATACCTCCTGTAATAACCACGTTCCATATGTACAACATTCCTGAGATCATCAATATACTAGTAGTTGTGGATCCTTGGGCAGGTCTCTTAATCTCGGGAACCTCAGTGACCTCATCTTTCAATATAGCCAATAGAGCTGAAGGCTGGGGTAGAACTCAGTTTCCTGTTCAAATTCCTTCCACTATGAATCTGTGAGCCTTCTTCACCATAAGCACATCCAAGCCTGTGCGTAAGGCATTTTATGAATTGTGTTCAGTTCTCACTGAGGGTGCTGCTACCAGTTCCCTTACATCATTTATTTTTTTGTTATAGGAAGTCAGGTCAGGGCAACATTTTATCTTGATTTTATTGACAAAGATGTTGGTAGATTATGAGACTTTTTTTATGGTGGTGGAAACATTGTGAAGAAAAGAAAAATTCAAAACCCTTGATCAAGCTATATACCCATGTTATCTATGATAGATTAATAAAAATCTAATCATACATGCTTACATAAATACATGTTTATTGAACTAATAATAATTTTTTTTTAGATAGGAGTTATTTTATAGAAACATCTTTCTGGTTTTTATATAGCCATAAATTAAAAAATGCCTCTCACCTATTACCACTATTTTTTGTGCCCCACTTCCTTTTCTCTTTACATTGGCATGCATATTTGTACCAAAAGAATCAGTGAAAATAGAAACATTAATTTATTTGAAGAAACTCATGTCTGTATTACTCTGAATAGATCAAAGCAGCTGCTACTCTAGCTGCTGAGGGTGTTATTGTCTGCAGGACCACGGCTGCCACAGCTACCACTAAGGTTCCATCTACCACATTCCATATATCACAAATAAGTGAGTATGACTCAGTCTGCAGAAGCAGTCGTGTAAAAAATAAAATCTCTCTTATTTCCCTTTTCTGTAAATCAAGGTCTGAGTTCCAGTCTGCCACGCTGGCAGGACATTCAGTGAATTACTTGAGGGGCTCCCTCCTCGCAGGATTGTGCAGACCATCAAAGCCTGGAGGATCTGTTTGGTCACTGCTGCTGGGGTGTCTGGCCCCTGCCTCTATGAGCCACTGGGGCACAGACCCGATTTTTCAGGCCGGGAAACTTGGACCTAGCATCCAGCTTCCCTTGACACAGTTGTCAGCCTCTGAAGTTTTGCAAATGCTCTAGATACCTTGTTACCAGGGATGGTATGGCTCTGATCTTTTCAGAAAACCCATTATCTGACTTCTTGGAAAAATCCCTCTCCCTTTCTCTACCCTCTTACAATCCTCTTGTGGAATTCCATTCTCTCTCTGTTTCCTTCTCATTCTCTCTCTACCTCTCTGTCTCTGTCTGTCTGTCTCTCTTAATGTCAGTTCTTCAGTGAGCCCACATCTTTACAAAGTGGGAAAGAACCCAGTGACTTTGAAACATTTCTGTTTTCAGCTTAGTGAACGTTACTGGGTTAAAAAAAAAAAAAATACCCAGAACCTAACTCCGAGTTTCTCCACCTCAGCAGTATTGACATTTTAGGCTGGATAATTCCATATGAGGGGCTGTCCTGCACACTGCATGTTTGGCAAGCATCCTTAGACTCTACCCACTAGATGTCCATAGCACCCTCCCTTACAAATTGTGACAACCAAAAATGACAACAGACATTAACAAATGTTTTCCTGAGGACTAATTTATCCCCTTTGAGAAGTTTCTAATCTAATGGTGGAAGGAGAAAATACAGGCTAAAAAAGGTAGACTGAAATTTAATAAATTGGCCCCAAAGTCACTTGTAAAATGCTTCAAAGATACTAGCCTGAGTGTCTTATCTACATTGTCTCGTTTTACCCTCACATGAAACTTAGGATCTAATTATTAAAAATTTCCTTATTATATAGTAGAGAAAAATGGTACTGGATCATTTAGGGTCCATTTAGAAGTCAGAGATCACACTAGTTATTTAAACAAAAGATTTTAAGTTAAAGACATTTCAGCTGAGTATTAAGTTATTAACTCGGTAACTGAAAAGTTAAAAAGGGAAGTCGAGGGTGTGGTGGGCTAGTCACCTGGCCCTGTGCTGTGAGTTGGAGAATGGCCCTGCTTTTTAGTTTTCTGATATTAATGGTGAACATACTCCCCCACTGGCTAATGTCAAGCTCCCAACTTGACATTACTGAACACGAAGCTGGGGAAAGCACATAATCAGCTTCTGTTAGCTGCTACAAGGAGTTCCAGCACACCACAGGCACTAAGGTATCACCAAGGTAGCAACTATAGGAAGAAATTACCACACCTAGAACTGAGAAAACAAAGAATTAAAGAAACTGTGAAATTCTGTAAAACTGTTGGAATTCGGGAAACCTAGAGGATTAGAAGATGGCCTCAACAGTGGAAACCCTGACCTCTGAGGAGGAGGTGCTGCTTCACTGTGCTGGAGTCTTTGGTCTTGGAGGAGGGACCCTATGGGACTAGGCCCCAACTATCTGAAGGGTGGGCATGAATACCAGTTTATTGATGCCAGTGTCTCTAAGAGGATGCCATAAAGCTGGTCCTACAAACATGGGAACAACCACAAATTGGACTTGGCTGCTGCCAGGGGAATGAATTGCTGCTGCTGGAATGAAGAAGCGTTGCTATGGTGACACGGACAGGAAAGCAGACGGACAGAAAGGAAAGAGCCTTCTTCTTCTGGCTTTGCAGTCTCCCTGACGTGCAGAGCCCAACAGGGAAGCACTGGCAAAGCAGAAATGTGGGTCGTAGAGTCCCAGGCTCAGCATCACAAAGCAGAATGTAGAAGGGTGGGTTTGGAACTGAGAGATGATAGTACAATTTCCTAGTGAGGTATAAGGTCACTGATGTAATCAGTAATAAATATCGAATATTTAAGGCACATTAATATCATATAGACTTGAACTCAAATAAAGCTGACTCTATACAGCATGTTCTTAGTCACTTCATAAGCACTCCATTATATATTATCAATGACTAAAAAAATTTCTTTTCCTCTCTTGATGCCGATTTATAACTTGCTTATCAATAGATTACATCATAATACTGATCTATGATGGCAACACTTTATATTTTTTCCTAAAATGATCTTTGTTCCTTTGTGGAAGCAAATGCACCAAAAATGAGTGCAAATGAGGACTTCATTTGATGAAAATAAATTGAGTCTGGGTTCCAAACAAGCATTCTTATCACAAGTCTTCAATATATTCACCAAACCAACTAAAGACACAGTAGAGAAAAAAAAAATCTCATAGAATCCAAGCATTTCAGTTTCTGAACAAATTTTGTTTCAGGTATCTAGGAAAGAAATATTGTATTAGAATGGCTAAATTGAGCTGAAATATGGAGGAATTCAAAGATTCCCTTCCATTAGACAAATAAATCACAGATGAAATAGAGATGGAGAAAATATAAAATGCTTTGGTTCAGGTCTCTATGTACACACAGGCATACACACATACACACAATAGAGAACTTGATAGAATTTAGATGCCAGTGATTATAAGATACTCCATTAATTTATTTACCACCAAGGAGAAAAGGTGCCATTAATTATAACACAGTCATACTTGTAAAATACATCACAACTTCAGAGATGTTAAAATGTGAAAAACATTTACCTTAGAATCTATGACATATGGTAGAATCAAAAGATACTATAAATTAAGTATATGGGTTAGTAAGAACAAACTAAGTTACAGAGATTTTGCACTAATGAGAAGAAAAAAATGCTTTCAAATATCTTAGTACACAACTCTTCAGTTATAGGAATATTTTATCCTTCCTATGGTTTTTCTCCACCTCCAACAAACAATAAACTGGAAGGGTAAATCTTTTTTTTTTCTCCCCCCTAGTATGTAGAATTATAGTTGAAACTAAGGAAGGTTTTTCTAATAGGAAATTACATTAGTTTGTGTCCTTCCAGAAGCAGACATCAAGATGGGATTAAAAATGACAGAGCAGGGAAGGTGACAAAGCAGGGAGGAAGGAGATAGCCTTTAGACTGTGACGCAGGTGTAGTGCCTATGGAAGGAGAGTGAGAAGGAAAAAGGACTGGGGAAGGGAGAGTCTCTTGACTGCAGCACTGTTCCAACAAAGGTTCGGCAAGGCTAAGAGGAAGCCTCAAGCCTAAGTCACCTGTTAGAGGAGTAATATGTCCTACGGGACTGAGCTTGCTTTTAGCCCCTGCAATGCTCGGTCCTTGGCTGGGGGCAGTCACAGGAAATATGACCGTGGCAAAAATGGCAGATCCAGAGGGATGGCAGCTGGAGCTGTCGGTCAGTTATACTCCCTGAAACATGAGAACTGAACAGAGCATTTTCATATCTGCAGTATAAGGCCCAACAAGCACTGGGAGACCACTGAGGATTTGTCTCAGTAGTATGTGAAAATAAAATGTAATCCAATCTTTTAGAATGAGATTCAGTCTAAAGGCAGGAGACAAACCATATGAACTATATAAGTCTTTCTCAAAGCTGCAATTTCATTACTATATGAATCTATATTGTGGTCTACAGTTGATGAAACTTTAGGAGCAAAAATCACAGCTGGAAATGAAAGATATTTAAATTCCAAGAATCTTACTGAGCATATAGCAGATGATGTAGAAGCAATATTTAGAAGTCTACAGATGATGCTGAATTAAGTGGAATGGTAATAATGAGCACAGTGTATTCATATACGGAATGACTTTAGTCACTTAATTACTGTGCTGGGCTAACATGATAAATGCACCTGGACACAAATTAATGGTAAATAGTTCCCAGAACAAAGCATTCAAGAAAGCCGTGTATCCTAAATAGAATAGTGTTTGCAGTGTGAGGCCAGAAATAATTCTGACATTGGAGAACAGAGTTGAGGCAGCAGAATTCTAATTATATATTGAAAGTGGCTCTGGTAGATGAGTGAACTACTGCCTGATTATAAATGTGCTATTTTAGCAGGTGTGTTTAGGCTCAGAAATACTACTTATTGCACAAAATGGCTCTCTGTGTCCTGGCATAGAAGAATGAATGCCTATTCTTTCCCTCTACTGAAGTCTGAATTCACACTGAACACTAACATTTACTGCAGTTACAAATCTTAACAGGTAGACTATGTATCTCTTTTTCTCAAGTTCTTTAACAGAGAGAAATAGGGATGACACCAGGGGAAGGTCATTCATTAACTGAGGATGCTACAAAATGTCCATGTCATTCTCAGTGAGTTTAATCAATGGCAACCTCTCTTTTTTCACTATTTCTGAGATGGAGGCAATGGGTGGGAGCTCATGACCATTTTTGTTTTTTATTTATTTTTTATAATTTTTATTGTTATGTTAATCACCATACATTACATCATTAGTTTTTGATGTAGTGTTCCATGATTCATTGTTTGTGCATAACACCCAGTGCTCTACGCAGAATGTGCCCTCTTTAAACCCATCACCAGGCTAACCCATCCCCCCACCCCCCTCCCATCTAGAACCCTCAGTTTGTTTTTCAAAGTCCATCATCTCTCATGGTTCGTCTCCCCGTCTGACTTACTCCCCTTCATTCTTCCCGTCCTGCTATCTTCTTCTTTTTTTTTCTAACATATGTTGCATTATTTGTTTCAGAAGTACAGATCTGTGATTCAACAGTCTTGCACAATTCACAGCGCTCACCATAGCACATACCCTACCCAGTGTCTATCACCCAGCCACCCATCCCTCCCACCCCCCAACACTCCAGCAACACTGAGTTGGTTTCCTGATTTAAGAAGTCCTCATATCAGTGAGGTCATATGATACATGTCTTTCTCTGATTGACTTATTTCACTCAGCATAACACCCTTCAGTTCCATCCACATCATTGCAAATGGCAAGATCTCATTCCTTTTGATGGCTGCATAATATTCCATTGTGAATATATACCACCTCTTCTTTATCCATTCATCTGTCGATGGACATCTTGGCTCTTTCCACAGTTTGGCTATTGTGGACATTGCTGCTATAAACATTGGGGTGCACGTACCCCTTTGGATCCCTACATTTGTATCTTTGGGGTAAATACCCAGTAGTGCAATTGCTGGTTCGGATGGTAGCTCTATTTTCAACTGTTTGAGGAACCTCCATAATGTTTTCCAGAGTGGTTGCACCAGCGTGCATTCCCATCAACACTGTAGGAGGATTCCCCTTTCTCCACATCCCCGCCAACATCTGTCATTTCCTGACTTGTTAATTTTAGCCATTCTGACTGGTGTGAGGTGGTATCTCATGGAGGTTGTGATTTGGATTTCCCTGATGCCGAGTGATGTTGCACACTTTTTCATGTGTCTGTTGGCCATTTGGATGTCTTCTTTGGAAAAATGTCTGTTCATGTCTTCTGCCCATTTCTTCATTGGATTATTTGTTCTTTGGGTGTTGAGTTTGATAAATTCTTTATAGATTTTGGATACTAGCCCTTTATCTGATATGTCATTTGCAAATATTTTCTCCCATTCTCTTGGTTGTCTTTTGGTTTTCTAGACTGTTTCTAGTGCTGTGCAAAAGCTTTTTATCTTGATGAAATCCCAATAGTTCATTTTTGCCCTGGCTTCCGTTGCCTTTGGCAATGTTTCTAGGAAGAAGTTGCTGCGGCTGAGGTCGAAGAGGTTGCTGCCTGTGTTCTCCTTTAGGATTTTGATGGACTCCTGTCTCACATTTAGGTCTTTCAACCATTTGGAGTCTGTTTTTGTGTGTGGTGTAAGGAAATGGTCCAGTTTCATTCTTCTGCATGTGGCTGTCCAATTTTCCCAACACCATTTGTTGAAGAGACGATCTTTTTTCCATTGGATATTCTTTCCTGCTTTGTCAAAGATGAGTTGACCATAGAGTTGAGGGTCCATTTCTGGCCTCTCTGTTCTGCTCCATATATCTATGTGTCTGTTTTTGTGCCAGTACCATACTGTCCTGATGATGACAGCTTTGTAATAGAGCTGGAAGTCCGGAATTGTGATGCCGCCAGCTTTGCTTTTCTTTTTCAATATTCCTCTAGCTATTCAGGGTCTCTTCTGGTTCCATACAAATTTTAGGATTATTTGTTCCATTTCTTTGAAAAAGGTGGATGGTATTTTGATGGGGATTACATTGAATGTGTAGATTGCTCTAGGTAGCACTGACATCTTCACAATGTTTGTTCTTCCAATCCGTGAGCATGGAACGTTTTTCCATTTCTTTGTGTCTTCTTCAGTTTCTTTCATGAGTATTTTATAGCTTTCTGAGTACAGATCCTTTGCCTCTTTGGTTAAATTTATTCCTAGGTATCTCATGGTTTTGGGTGCAATTGTAAATGGGATCGACTCCTTGATTTGTCCCTCTTCCATCTTGTTGTTGGTGTATAGGAATGCCACTGATTTCTGTGCATTGATTTTATAGCCTGCTACTTTATTGAATTCTTATATGAGTTCTAGCAGTTTTGGAGTGGAGTCTTTTGGGTTTTCCACATACAGTATCATATCATCTGCAAAGAGTGAGAGTTTGACTTCCTCTTTGCCAATTTGGATGCCTTTGATTACTTTCTGTTGTCTGATTGCTGTGGCTAGGACTTCTAATACTATGTTGAATAGCAGTGGTGATAGTGGACATCCCTGCCGCGTTCCTGACCTTAGTGGAAAAGCTCTCAGCTTTTCCCCATTGAGAATGATATTCGCTGTAGGTTTTTCTTAGATGGCTTTTATGATATTGAGGTATATACCCTCTATCCCTATACTCTGAAGAGTTTTGATCAAGAAAGGAGGCTGTACTTTGTCAAATGGTTTTTCTGCATCTATTGAGAGGATCATATGATTCTTGTTCTTTCTTTTGTTAATGTATTGTATCATGTTGATTGATTTGCGGATGTTGAACCAGCCTTGAAGCCCAGGGATAAATCCCACTTGGTCATGGTGAATAATCCTTTTAATGGACTGTTGGATCCTATTGGCTAGTATTTTGGTGAGAATTTTTGCATCCATGTTCATCAAGGATATTGGTCTGTAATTCTCTTTTCTGATGGGGTCTTTGTCTGGTTTTGGGATCAAGGTAATGGTGGCTTCATAAAATGAGTTTGGAAGTTTTCCTTCCTTTTCTATTTTTTGGTACAGCTTCAGGAGGATAGGTATTAATTCTTCTTTAAATGTCTGATAAAATTCCCCTGGGAAGCCATCTGGCCCTGGGCTTTTGTTTCTTGGGAGATTTTTGATGACAGCTTCAATTTCCTTAGTGGTTATAGGTCTGTTCAGATTTTCTGTTTCTTCCTGGTTCAATTTTGGTAGTTGATACATCTCTAGGAATGCACCCATTTCTTCCAGGTTATCTAATTTGCTGGCATAGAGTTGCTCATAATATGTTCTTAGAATTGTTTGTATTTCTCTGGTGTTGGTTGTGATCTCTCCTCTTTCATTCATGATTTTGTTGATCTGGGTCATTTCTCTTTTCTTTTTGATAAGTCTGGCCAGGGGTTTATCAATCTTGTTCATTCTTTCAAAGAACCAGCTCCTAGTTTCGTTGATCTGTTCTACTGTTCTTTTGGTTTCTAGTTCATTGATTTCTGCTCTGATCTTTATTATTTCTCTTCTCCTGCTGGGTTTAGGCTTTATTTGCTGTTCTTTCTCTAGCTTCTTCAGGTGTAGGGTTAGGTTGTGTATTTGAGACCTTTCTTTTTTCTTGAGAAAAGATTGTATTGCTATTAAATACAATACAATACAAAAGATTGTATTGTATTTCCTCTCAGGACTGCCTTTGCTGTATCCCATAGATTTTGAACAGTTGTGTTTTCATTTTTATTGGTATCCATGAATTTTTTTAATTCTTCTTTAATTTCCTGGTTGACCAATTCCTTCTTTAGTAGGATGCTCTTTAGCCTCCATGTATTTGAGTTCTTTCTGACTTTCCTCTTGTGATTGAGTTCTAGTTTCAAAGCATTGTGGTCTGAAAATATGCAGGGAATAATCCCAATCTTTTGTTACCGGTTGAGACCTGATTTGTGACCTTGGATGTGATCAGTTCTGGAGAATGTTCCATGGGCACTTGAGAAGAATGTGTATTCTGTTGCTTTGGGATGGAATGTTCTGAATATGTCTGTGAAGTCCATTTGGTCCAGTGTGTCATTTAAAGTCTTTATTTCCTTGTTGATCTTTTGCTTAGATGATCTGTCCATTTCAGTCAGGGGGGTGTTAAAGTCCCCCACTACTATTGTATTGTTGTCAATGTTTTTCTTTGCTTTTGTTATTAATTGCCTTATATAATTGGCCGCTCGCATGTTAGGGACATAGATATTTACAATTGTTAGATCTTCTTGTTGGATAGACCCTTTAAGTAGGATATAGTGTTCTTCTTCATCTCTTATTACAGTCTTTGTTTTAAAATCTAATTTGTCTGATATAAAGATTGCCACCCCAGCTTTCTTTTGGTGTCCATTAGCATGGTAAATGGTTTTCCACCCCCTCACTTTCAATCTGGGGGTGTCTTTGGGTCTAAAATGAGTCTCTTGCAGACAGCATATTGATGGGTCTTTTTTTTAATCCAATCTGATAGCCTGTGTCTTTTGATTGGGGCATTGAGCCCATTTACATTGAGGGTAACTATTGAAAGATATGAAATTAGTGCCATTGTATTGCCTGTAAGGTGACTGTTACTCTATATTTTCTGTGTTCCCTTCTGATCTATGCTGCTTTTAGGCTCTCTCTTTGCTTAGAGGACCCTTTCAACATTTCTTGGAGGGCTGGTTTCGTGTTTGCAAATTCCTTTAGTTTTTGTTTGTCCTGGAAGCCTTTTATCTCTCCTTCTATTTTCAGTTATAGTGTAGCTGGATATAGTATTCTTGGCTGCATATTTTTCTCGTTTAGTGCTCTGAAGATATCCTGCCAGTCCTTTCTGGCCTGCCAGCTCTCTGTGGATAGGTCTGTTGCCAATCTAATGTTTCTACCATTGTAGGTTACATATCTCTTCTCCCGAGCTGCTTTCAGGATTTTCTCTTTGTCTCTGAGACTCGTTAGTTTTACTATTAGATGTCTGGGTGTTGACCTATTTTTATTGATTTTGAGAGGGGTTCTCTGTGCCTCCTGGATTTTGATGCCTGTTTCCTTCCCCACATTAGGGAAGTTCTTTGCTATAATTTGCTCCAATATACCTTCTGCCCCTCTCTCTCTTTCTTCTTCTTCTGGGATCCCAATTATTCTAATGTTGTTTCATCTTATCGTATTGCTTATCTCTCGAATTCTGCCCTCGTGATCCTGTAGTTGTTTCTCTCTTTTTTTCTCAGCCTCTTTATTTTCAATCATTTGGTCTTCTATATCGCTGATTCTCTCTTCTTCCTCATTTATCGTAGCTGTTAGTGCCCCCATTTTTGATTGTACCTCATTAATAGCTTTTTTGATTTCGACTTGGTTAGATTTTAGTTCTTTTATTTCTCCAGAAAGGGTTTCTCTATTAACTTCCACACTTTTTTCAAGCCCAGATAGTATCTGTAAAGTCATGATTCTGAACTCTAGGTCCGACATCTTACCAATGTCCGTATTGAGTAGGTCCCTAGCAGATGGTACTACCTCTTGTTCTTTTTGCTGAGGTGATTTTTTTCGTCTTGTCATTTTGTCTAGATGAGAATAGATGTATGAGAGAACAGAATGCTAACAGGTTAACAATGTCTCCAGCAAATATACTCTATACAAATCAGAAAAGACCTGAAACCAGGGGACAAGAAAGGGAAAGAAAGAAGAGAAAAAAAATGGAAAAAGAAAAAGATAAAAACAAACAAAAACAGAACAAAACAAAATAAAAAAAACAGAATATGATCAAATATGATCAGGCTAGTGCATAGTTCACTGCCACACACTAGATTTTGGGTGTATTTTGTTCTGTTAGCAGAAAGTGCCTGCTAAAATTTTAAAGGAAGAAAGACTTACATATGTACAAAATAAGGGTTGATACAGTGAAGGGATGGAAGATGACTGTCAAGATGAAAATTGTAAAAGATTTTATAAAAGGAATTGATAAGAAGTTTTTTTTTTTTAAAAAGGAAGAAAAAGATTTAAAAAGAAAAAAGAAAAAAAAGGAAAAAAAAAGGGAGAGAATGTGATCAGGCAGGAGACTAGAACAAAGCCATACACTAGTGATTTAGGGTATATTTTTATCTGTTAGAAGAAATTGTAGCTCAGAATTTTAAAGGGAGAACAACTTATATATATATGCCAAAAATAAGGGTAACTACTATGAAGGGATAAAAATATGACTCCAGGAATGAAAAATAAAAAATGTTTTTTTTAAAAAAGGTATTGATAAGATGTTGTTTCAAAAAGGGAAAAAGAAAAATTCAAAAAAAACAGTTAAAAAATTAACTTTGATAAAGTAATGAATTATCATAAAAAAGCCATGAATTCTATGTGCAGTATTCCCCTGGCGCTGGAGTTCTCCTGTTGTCCTTGATCGGTAAACTTGGTCTTGGCTTGCTGGCTGTTCGTGCTGATCTTCTGGGGGAGGGGCCTATTGCCATGGTTCCAAAATATCTTTTCCGGAGGCAGAATTGCCCCACCCTTGTGAGTCCGGGCTAAGTAATCTGCTCGGGTTTGCTCTCCCGTGCTTTTCTCTGCAAGCTCTCGGTACAGGTTTGGAGGACCAGGGTGAAAACGGTGGCCTCCCAATCTCCGCCCTGAGGAGCTGAGAACTCGGGGCCCCGCTCCTCAGTGCGCCCCCAGAGAAAAGCAGTCACTCCCATCTCCCTGGTCTCCGGCCGCACTCCGTGCTCACCCGGCCTGTGACCGAGCGTTTCTATCTCTGGCACCCGACCCCGTGTGGAGTCTCCAAACCCAGCAGATACCTGTGGTGCGCTTCTGCGCCGCTCCTCCTGGGGGAGGAAGGGGAGTCTCCCCGGATCTGCCGCTTGTTGGGTCCCTGCTGGAGGAGCAGTGGCCCGACTGGCCCACAGATCACAGTTTATGGGAACCCCAAGCTGAGAGCCCGTGCCTTGGCTCCGTCTCTGCAGCCGGCTTCCCCGCTCTGATACCTGGGAGCTCTGCGGCACTCAGGCACCCCTGGTCTTTATGTGACCCCGAGGGTCCTGAGACCACACTGTCCCGCGAGTGTTCCACCCCCCGCTTAGCCACTGGAGCGACGTCCCTCAACAGAGCCGACTTCTAAAAGTTCCGATTTTGTGCTCCGCGGCTCTATCACTTGCCAGAAGTGGCCGACGGAGGCCCCCTCCCCCGCCATCTATCCTCCCGAATATCGCCTCGGATTCACTTCTCCGCACGTCCTACCTTCCAGAAAGTGGTCGCTTTTCTGTTCAGAGTGTTGTTACTATTCTTATTTTCAATCTCCTGTTGAGTTCGTACGTGTTCAGAATGGTTTGATCCCTATTCAGCTGAATTCCTGAGACCAGATGAAATCCAGCTCTCCTACTCCTCCGCCATCTTGCTCCACCCCCTCCCATTTTTGTTTTTGA
Organism: Callorhinus ursinus; assembly: GCF_003265705.2. Taxonomy (NCBI): domain Eukaryota; kingdom Metazoa; phylum Chordata; class Mammalia; order Carnivora; family Otariidae; genus Callorhinus; species Callorhinus ursinus. Next base: position 29,288,355 of record NW_027397073.1, read on the forward strand.
AACTGTTAGACAAAAAATATCTGTAACAGGGTGCTAAGAAGCCTATATGATATCTAATGCTTATGAATATATTACTAAACAATGTCAATAAAAATTACTTTGTTAAAATATTGGTTTTTTGTAACAGATATTGGTCTTTAGTTCTGAATCTTTTATTCACATCCTTAAAATAATAATTTATTTTATTTAGGGTCTTATACAAAGATTGAGTTCCTCTCTAAAAAATGGCTATACAGATTTGTGTATAAATTTGCAGTTCTAGAAACAATAAACTTCTATTGATTTGTGAATTTATTCAGTTTCTTTCCTCTGTATGTATAGAGAGATAGAACCAGTGTACCTGATAAATGCAGTAAGAAGTCAATATAATATATATTCATTGTATTTTGAGCTACAAGACATCCCATTACATAATTGGAGAAAGAGTTCCCATGTCTTTTAGGGTTCCCACCCCTTTCTCTTACTCTCAGGATGTGTAGTTTCTAGGAAACTGACTCTAACCCAAACTTATCAGTGGAATATGTGAGCAATGCTTATGAACCAATCAGCTCATTCTGTTCCCCAACACTGGATAGTTTGGGGATAGATACATACTCTTACCAGGTCAATCAGAACTCCAAAGCCACAATGCAGGTACTTTTGTTTGAGCCTTCAGAGTAGTGGATTTATTCTCTCTGGCTGAATATGAACTTGTATGGACCAGTTCCCATTATCTTGCTACCAGGTGGGATCTGAGACTGAAGCCAACACAGCAGAAGGCAGAGCAGGGATAGAGAATAAATTGAACCTTGAAAACATCATCTAATTACCCAGGATGGTAATGCTGGAGCCAGTTCTCTCCCTAGACATTTCAGCTATCAAAGCCAATAAATTCTCTTTATTGAGAGAGCTCAGATTAAATCAGATTGTGTCAGATTTGAATCAGATTTTTGTACCCGCAACCAGACATGTCCTGACTTTCAGATCACCCAACAGTGGGATATGGGTGTGGAGGGGTAGAGTACACTGAAATGACAAAGTAAATGGTAGTGAACCTGAAACTCACTTTGACATATCATGTTATATATGTCATTATTCTTCCTTAATAAGTGTAATAATAATTGAATGAGCTAGAAATGCTGATGGTAATACAAGTAAGGTGTTTGAGAAGAATTGGGTGTACTATATCACACCATGCTTCCTTTCCTTAATAGTAAGTGTTCTGAGCAAGCTTATTGAGGGACCCACAATTCATACTATCATTCAGCAAGTGTTTACTGAGTGCCTACTCTTGGCAGGCACTGTGTTGGTGAGAAATGCAGAACTCTCAATGTGTAAAACCTCCTTCCAAACCCCTGTACTAGGAGACTCGACCAAAGTGTAGCATGGTGTGATAGCAACATAAGGCCGTGTTCCCCAAATGACCCTAGCCCCCTATTAAAATGCCTGCCTGTGAAAGCTCAGCACTACCAGGCAAATTTTGTTCTAGCCAACACCTTAGCATAGGCTCTTGACCTGTCTTTCTTAAAGATTTACTAAAAAAGTTCTTACAACTGTGAATATGTATCTCCTACAACTTAGAATGTCTCTCTCAAGTACCCAGGAGCCACTCCTTTGAAATATAATCATCAGGAAAGATGGGGCCTCTGTCTCCTAGTCTCTGTAGGAAGATGGTATCCTAACTTCAGGAACTGTCAGCTAGCACACACAGCTGACCTAATCATATTTACAATGACCATCCCCTTGTAGTTTTAACTTCTCTGATTTAACTGAGTCTCCCCACCCCACCAGCCTGCCCCCTCAGTCTCCTTTTAAAGTGCCCATTCACCTCTGCGCAAATCAGAATGGAGCCCATCTCTTTCTCCTACTGTCAGTAGTTACTGAATAAGATCTATTTTTATAGCTTTAACGAACATCAGCTCTGTCTTTGTCATTAGCTGTCGGTGATACTATAATAAACACACAAAGAATGCCCGCTTTCCTCAGAGACCTTACATTCTACCACAATATGGAAAAAGAACACAATTAATTAAACAGAATTATTTTTTAAATGCTTTGAAGTGTTCTGTGGAAGATTATAACTACAGACACGACATTATGTGTAGGGTCAGCAAAATACATCCTTCAGGAAGTGGCATTTGAACTGATTTCGTGTAAGAGTTAACCAGGTGAAGAGGAATCAGTAAAAGCTTTGCATCCAGAGGGAATAACACAAGTGAAGTCCCATAGCAGGAGGGCACTAAGCATGTCTGAGAATCTGAAGAAAGGCCAGTGTGGCTGAACCACGGAGAGCTCATGGAAAGGAGCACAAAGTGAGGAGCAGAAAGGCAGGGGCCAGATGGAGAGAAGCCTGGCAAGATGTTTCTAAGATTTAGGTCTCTAGTCTTAGAGCAACAGGAATTTAATTAGAAGTACCACATGATCAGATCTGTAATTTTTAAAATATTCTGATTACCTAATGTAAATTGTGGAAAGACATATGTGATGTTGGGAGTTCCATTAGGAAGCTCTCATAGTAATTCAAATGGGAAAGGATTGGAGCTTATTAAGCTGTAAAACTGGGTAAAGCAAAGTAGTCAGATTCAAGGGGTGTTCTTGAAATAAGTTAGACTTTTGTCATTGATTAGATATGGGTAAATCAGAACTTATCTTAAAGTGAGAATGCTTAGCTTCCTGGTTTATACAAGATGTAGTGGTTTTGTTTCTCAAGACAAGGAGACTAGAGGGGTGCCTGGCTGGCTCAGTTGGCAGAGCATGCGACTCTTGATTTCAGGGTTGTAAGTTCAAGCTCTATGTTGGGCACAGAGTCTACTTAAAAAATAAATAAATAAAAGATAAAGAAAGAAGACAGGGAGATGAGAGAATAGACTTGAGAGATGCTGGAAAACATGTTTGCTTTTGTCAGATAGAATCTGAGGTATCTGGAGAAATACATTGGAGAAGTAGAGTCGGCAGAATCTGTACCTCAGAGGACTGACAGGGTTATGTGTGTGTGTGTGTGTGTGTGTATGTATGTATATGTCATATATATATACATATATACACATGTATATATATGTGTATATATATCCAAAACTAATTGGCATATCGAGAGCAATTGAAGAATCGATGGGCATGATGAAGTGGCCTAGGACGGAAAGAGGATCCTTCTGAAATCCCTGTGGTCTCATTCTCCTTTATCAGACCTTTAAATGTTGAAATCCCTTTAAGGCTCCGTCGTAGTGCATAAGAATGGGAAGAAGATGGGGTATCACAGAGAGCAAGAAGAGAGAATATTTCAAGATGGAAGGAGTGCTTACCAGTATCAACTGTTATCGAGAGCTCAGGTAAGATTTAGACTGATTAATATCCTCTTGATTTCCTCTTATGGGGTTCATTGTTTACTACAGTAAGAGCTATGGCAGTGAATATCACAAACATCAAAATCAAAGTGGAATCTTGAAAATACACCCAGAATCTTAGTATTAATGCACCCCATTCTGTTTTTCTTTTTAAACTGAAGGCTGAACACATGCAAAGTGATTCATTGTGAGCCCTGATGAAATCTATCCCTTGAGGTACATTTGAAATGTGAATAATTTTTTTTCTGTTTTGAAGTAATAGTGGTCTGGAAGTAGGATCTGAACAGAAGCTAATTCCAAATGCGGACAGCAACCTGATAATAATATTGTCATTGCCTCTAACATTCACCTAGCAAAAACTTCATTCTAATTAAAGGGTCATAGCATTTGCAGCTAAAGATAGAAGGGCCTTGCAGCTAAAGTTGGAACTTACTTTAGGGAATAAAGTAAGGTCTACTTCAGCATTTGGACAAAGGGGTTTAATCTGTGTTCACTGATTCAAAGGAAAACTTAGCCAGATCTGTTTCAGTGGAATCTTCTAAAGTAAATGGGAGCTGAAGAATTGGGTTTGGGCTGCCTAGTTATACTGCCCGTTGAGATAAGTCATAGGTGGGGGCTAGTGGTCTGGGGAAAGGAAGAAGGACTCTGTGACCTCTTATCCTAAGCCACTTTCTCAGTCAGTAATTCCCTGAAAGTCTGTAAAGAAAATGTAATATTTAGCAAAGTAGAGATGAGATCATTGTTTGGTGAAATGGGACTTACTTCAATGTGAATCTTTGTGAAAGTGAGAAATGAAGCAGGCCAATCCTTTAATATTCCCTGCCAGGTGCAACTGTACCCACATAAGCTGTTCTTGGAGACATCTGCAGGAATAGAGCAAGTGTCACTCTTTAGACCAAGTTTCTGTCTTGAGTTTAAGGGACAGCTGCTTCTATTTGGGAAAAGACAAGAGTATTTCAAAACATGTGCTGCATGTGCCCCTTTCAAAGCTCAGCAATTTCAACAGCAGGAAACACTGACCTTTTTTCATACTTTTCTACAGATCCTTGTAACAAGGCATTCTTTCAAAAACAAGAATGCATGGAGTACCTGTTATTTGTTAAGATAGTGTTAGGTAATGGGATGTAAATTAAGACATGCGATATCCTTTACCTCAAGAAATACACATTGTGTGGGACCAGGCATACCATTATGTATATTACAAATTGAAAATGATAATTGGTATAACAGAAATATAAGAAAATTAATATGAGAATACTCACCTAGAATGGAGTTAGAAGAGATTGGCTTTATACAGTGTGGGACATATGCAGCTAAACTTGAAGGACAAGCACCTTATTTATAAGGGATAACAATGCATGGCTTATGGATAGAAGGAATTGCTTGAAAAAGAAGAATGAAAGGACATTGCTTATTTAAAAAATAGTTATCTGAGAGATGCCTGGGTGGTGTAGTTGGTTAAGTGTCTGACTCTTGGTTTCAACGCAGGTTGTGATCTCAGGGTCATGGAATTGAGCCCCACTCTCCACTCAGCGTGCAATCTGCTTAAAATTCTCTCTCTTTCTCCCCACTGCCCCTCCCCCCTAAAAATAAATAATAAATCTTAAAAAAAATAGTCTGAGAGTCAAACAAAGGGAAAAGGAAGCAATGATTGTTTCTATTCTATCTGAGGTTTAGCACATGGCAAAAGACTTACAGATTTGTGTTTAATTCTTTATTGTACATAAAATGCAAGATAGAGTAAAGGGGAAGGAAAGAGAAATTACTTTAGGAAAGAGAGAAGAATACAAAGAAGCATTGTGTTCTGTTATTAGGAGTATGATTCAAGAAGCCAACTCTCTGTTCTAACTGAACACCTGTACTTACAAGCTGTGTGACCTTGGGGACGTTACTCAACAGCCCTGAACCTTGGTTGGCTCATCTATAAAATGAGCATAATAACACTACTCTTTTATCAGGATATTTGGGTGTATTGATGCAATACATGCAGAACTTTTGGACTTGTGCCTGGTAAATATTACTTCCATATAATATTTAGTTTTTATTTTTGTCTAGAAAGCTTCATCTACTAGTAATTGGAAGATTACAGCTCCACCTACTGGTAAATGGGAGTTAGCATTACTGTCTATTTAGACTCAAAAGAAAACTAAAGAATTTCAGACAAATTCAGGTAATTCTACCTCTTCCTCTGTTTTGCTTTCTTTATCTTATAACAAGGAAAAAAAAAATAGGGTGGAAAGCTAGGACTCACAGGTTTTCAAGGTAGTCTTTAATTCAGTTAAAAGAAACCCAAAGGTTATAGTATCTACCAGAAGCCACCACAAATCTAGGCCAAGTTTGTATACTCATTTGGTCCCCATTATTCTCCTGAGTCTTATTTTGAGACCCTTTTAGATCATCTTCTGCCTTGTTCCTCTGGTGTTCAAGACACCAATTTTCCTTAAACTACCCATTTCTTAGCAAAAGAGTTCTAAAATTTTCCTTTTCTTAATTTTGATGATAATCCCATGCATTCACTACTACTATCTACCTCATAGAGTTGGTTATCTAATTAAAGTAATTCAGAGGAAGGTTTAAGAGAACATAAATTTCCCACAGGACATTTGCATTTTGTTAACGTGAAGGAAATGCCAGTTATAGAAAACATGAGGAAAATACATTTAACACAGGACAATAGCTTGGACTCCTGCCTATTTAATACTGAGTTTTCCAGGATTTTATAATATGTGAGCTCAGTGCTGTGGCTCCAAGTAAAAATCTGTTCTATCATCAGAAGTGAGGGTAGCCCTGAACAGATACCTTGAAGCTCTTCTGATTAAAAAAAAAAACAACAATTTTATTTCAACTACGTTAGCTCATTTGATCCTCACAATAACCCTTCAGGGTAAGCAGGACTGGCACTGCCATCCTTCAGTGATGTACCAGCTACTCACATCTCTCGGTGTTACACACACAAGCTTTTGCAGAACTCAAACTTTTGTGGACCTTTTTTTTTCAACTTTTCATAAATGTAATCATAAGTATTAATTTTGAAGAGTTTTTATAATTCTACAGTGAATATTCAAAGTATGAGACTCGTAGGTAAAATTACTATTCCTGTGACTCAAAATAGTAAATGTTTAGAAAAAAATTAGTTTGACTTCAAAGATTCATTAAATTAAAAGTTACTTAGAAGCTTCCACTTCTTGCTGAGTAAAATCCAAGAACTAGCTGCCAGGCTAATGGAAAAACAAACACCGGGCAATCATCTGCCTTTAAATGGCTCCACTCACACTCTTCTCTTAGGTCTTCAGCAACTCAGTGAAACCCCTTGGTCATTGCTGTTCATTTAGAAGGCATTTATCACATTTTAGAATCATAACTACCAAATGCTAAAGCTGAAAGGAACCTTAAAAACAGTTTAGACCAGACCCTGTTTTTCAGATCAGGAGAACAGGAATCTAAGAGCCATAAAATTAGCAGATTTGCTGCAGGCCCCAGATGTCACAAAATCTCACATTAGGTCTTGGTTTCCTAATTCATATTCCAAGACAGTTCTATGACCCAGAGCCCACACCACAGTCTGTTCTGTGATCTGGTCCACGCTTCAAACAGGGAGGTTAAAACCCATATACTGTCTCTTCCCCATAAGCACACACTTTTAAAGCTATTCCTCTGCCTGCACGTTAATATTGATGTCTTTCTCCCCTCTTTCCCATTAATCAAGCCTGTCTATTAAAGAAATCCTCTTCCTTCTTTGTAATTCTCCTTCACTCAGATCATTCTGGATAGCATCATCATACTTAGGTCTGTGCCCTAATTCATCCTTCTGACTCTAGGCTTATCTCCTATCCTGCCTACTATAACCTAGACAAATATTCTAAGATGCAAATCTAATCATGTCACTCACCTTATTAAACCCTTTTGATAATGTTAACCAACAACCCATTTAGCATTTATTAAGTGTAGTATTTAGACTCATTAGCTCATTCAATCCTCATAATGTACCGATGAGGACAGTGGCACTGAGAGATGAAAAGCTCGTCCAGGGTCCTATCTAGTAAGCAACAGAGGTGGGAGTAAAACTCCAGAATCCAGGCCCTTAATGCACTGTGCCACCTCCACAGCTCACTGGGGTTCTTACAACAAAGTCTAAACTCCATCCACACCAAGGAGGTTGTTGAATATAGAGAATGCTGAATGACACTGCTCATCCTTCTTGCCATTACTCAGATTCCGTCAGTGTACTTAAGCCAGACTAACTTTTCTTTTTTTTTTTTTTCAGACTATTCTAATTCCCCCAATATCCTATGCTTTCTCTTTCCTCTAGACCGGGAGGAGAATTTCAGAAATCCTAACTGCCAGGAAAGTATGGAATTTTGAAAAATTTTATGAATTTTTTGAAATTTTATGAAATTCAATGAATTTTATGAAATTCAAAATAAACATAATATTAAAACCATCAAGTAAGGGTAAGGAAATACAATGGAGTTTTTTTTTTCTGTGATAGAAAAATATTTCAAATACCAAAGTCTTAATACTTTAATTTTTTTGGAGTTCTTTTCTGGAGCCCTGAGCTTGTGCTTAACTTGCCTATTAGATAAACCGGCATGGTCTCCTGGGGTTCTCTGACCAATTATGACTTTTGCCTGACTTAACTAGATTTTTTTGGAATTCCAGAAAAATTACTCCGTCTTGGAATGGTCTCCCCTGAGTCTGGGTCAGCCACTCAGCTTTCTTCCGTCACAATACTCTGCACATTTCTTCAAATGCGACCCTTTGTAATACTGCCCATTTATTGGTCTCACTCCTCAACAGAATCATTGTATAGCTAACACTTGTTACAACCTAGCAGATGACAAGTAACCAGTTCATTTTTTAGATCACATTAATATGTGAATGAGAGTTGAATCCTGTCATTGTGTTGTATCTGTATTATAAATGCAACAAGGTAGGAATTCAGAGAGACCTTGGTTCTAATCTTGGGTCTTTGGTAAAATGTTTTGTAATGGCACCATCTTTCCATTTCATAACAATTTTTGAATAAATGTGTTTACCTACATCATAGGGACTTCTTGAAATTTTAAGGAGATAATGTGAATAAAAGCAATTAAAACAGAAAAATTGTGGTCAGGGAAACATGGTATTTTCATGATTGTAAACTGTATCAATATCTATGAACATTTGATACCGAACATCAGGTGACAGTCATTAAAAAGGTACCAGGAGTTCAGCTATTGAGTCTTAAAGCTGGAATATTAACTAAAGCCTTGGCCATATGAAAGGAGGGGGGTAAGACATGTTGAAAGCTCATCATTTAATGAAGTCACAGAGGGTTCAGGGGATCTGGCTGTTGGCTTAATTTGGCTTACTAAGAAACTAGAATTGGATAAATAAACATGAAATGAAAAAGTGAGTGATTTACATAATGAGCTGAATATCATTCCACCTTTACTACTGGGGTCAGTTGAGGAATTACTCTAGCTGGAAGGACCTGGGAGAATTTCTTCTGCTGTGGGGTGGAGGTTGGGGCAGCATAAGTCATTATGAGGTAGATGTCCTTCCTGCATGTCCACGAATCTTTTGGTTGAGAGAGCACAAAATACATGAATGTTCTATTTTGTATGTACAGATACTACTTATTTCTAAAATTGAAAGCAATGTTTCGTGTGGGAAAAAGGCTTCACTAAGAGGCAAGTGACCTGATGTCTAGATTTGTTCCTTTCACTAGATGCATAGCCTAAGGCAACTCAGTGAACTTCTATCCATCTCAGATTCCTTATCTAAGAAAATTAATAGAAAATATTTGTTGCATCTACCAGGCAGGGTTATTATATGGATTAAACCCCTAAGAAATGTAATGAGAATGTTTGGTTTTGAGCATGCAGGACTTCAAGGGTTGAAGAATCTAGCTTGTGCAGAAGAATAAAACCATTAATAGACACACTGGGTATTAAAATTAGTCTAGTTCTCACAATTGGAGTGTCTGAGATACACAGACTAGTGACTTTCCTGATAGTACAAGTCTTAGGTAAAGCACAGCCACTACAACAGGGATTCTTTAAATTCCAGGTCTCTAAGAAATGGCAGGGGCTGGGGCAGGAGGCAATGCTTGTTAAAATGTAGATTCTGAGCCTCATCTTTAAGGGTTCTGATTCAGTAATTTTGGGATGGTCTCAAAGCTGTATTTTTAATGAGCATCCCAAGTAATTCTGTGGTCCAAGGATCACACCTCGAGAAACACCTCTATCCTGTTTGTGCTCTGGATGTGTAGTCAACTATGCTGTCAGCCTTTACAATGATGTTTTATTTATTCATCATCTTTACAGAAGGAGAACTACTCAGTGCAGTTATTTTCCAGATAATTGAAGCTTCCTTTAAAAAACGAAACTTCATTTATTTTTTAAAACATTTAGTGAGTATTTTTTAAAATATAATACAAGTATTTGGCCTTCTTACTGAACTTCCAGATTCAGTATCATTCTATGATTATCAGTTTTACCATGAATTGATACAATATTTCCCTTGATGTTATTAAGGTACATAGTAAAATGTATCTGTACTCTTAAAATGATCTGTGGTGGTTATAAATTTAGAGTTTTGAGGTTGGATTATTATGTTATTTTTTAATAGTTTATTTTGAAATAATTTAAATCTTAAAAAAGCAAGTTATAATGTTTCATGGTGACACATGGTAACTGCACTTATTGTGGTGAGCATAGCATAATACATAGAAAAGTCGAATCACTATGTTGTACACCTGATATTAACATAACATTGTATGGCAAGTATACTTCAATAACAACTTTATAAAGCAAGTAAAAAAACCTCCCGTATCCAGCCAGACTCTCCAACTGTTAAAATTCCATGCTACTGCGTTTGCTCCGTAACCTCTCTTTTTCCACAAGCATGCATGTGCACGCGCGCATGCACGCACACACACACACACACACACACACACACATATGCATGTGATCATCAATCCCTCTTGAACTATTTAAGAGCAAGCTGTAGAAAGAATTTTTCCAGTGCCTTTAAATATTCTAGTGTCAGTTCATCTAAATAAGGAAATACTCTCTATCTAAATACCATACAGCCTTCCAAATCAGGAAATCAACATGGATATGATACTGCTGTCCAACTGTCTTTTTTTTTTTTCATTCTTGTCCAAGTTCTCATTCAGGAACACCCATTAATTTCATTGCTATCTTAATACAGTTTTCTTCATACTGCAAAATTTTCTCACCCTTTCTTCGTTTTTAATGTCTTAGATTTAATATCTTTGATTCTTCATTCTGTAGGATGACCCTTAACTGGATTGTCCAGTATTACCTCATGATCAGACTCATGTCATGCTTTCTTAACAAAAAAAGAAACAAACAAAACAATTCTGTGCCCCTTTAGTCTTCCTACTGTTTCATACCAGAGACATAGAATATCCATCTATCCCATCACTAATGATGTTTAACCATAAATGCCTGTCTGCTAGTGTCTTCCCCACTGTAAATCACAATTTTCCCCTTTGTAATCAAAGAGTATCTTCCTAGACTATGCCAGTGTCCTGTTTTTCATTAAAATACCAGCACCTCTACCTACCAGTTTTAGCCTCCACTGTCAACTCCAGCCTGAATCAACTAGCACCATGATGATCGCCAAACTGCAGTTTTCAATTTTCATCTTTTTTTCCTATTGTTATTCTAGGCAGTCTACTCTAAGGAAAAGCTTTCCATCCCAGCCCTACTTAATAATTTATTCACAAATTTATTTATATCAGTATGAATTCATGAATTTTTGTTTTATGCAGTGTGTTGCAATCTGTTGTAATTATTTATTTTGATACTTTAATTGTCCCATATTTGGCCAGCAAGGAGCCAGCTCTTGTGACTTCTTGACACGTTTACAACATTCATTAAGCATCTACCACAACAAGATGTTCTAGGCTTTTGTCCTTTCCTTCTCATAGTCCTAGAATTTTATATTTTTCTAATATTTCTCTAAAGAGCCCTGATGGTTCTAGAAACCAAGATCTGGGTACTGGATGTGTTCATTTCTACTGGGGTGCTATTACTTTTAGGTCTTTTAGAAGGCAGAGCTATGTAATAATGTATATTTATATGGGGTCATATATATATATATATGTATATATATATATATATATATACATACACACACACACATACATGCATGCTTAGCCTGTGTACTAGCTTACTCAACTATATTATGAGTTGATGATAATGCATAGTCTTGAAAGTTGTATTGGGGATTGAATGAATTAATACAAAAAAAAAGTGGGGTGCCTGGTGGCTCAGTAGGTTAAGCATCTGCCTTTGGCTCAGGTCATGATCCTGAGGTCCTGGGAACAAGCCCCACATTGCATCAGGCTTCCTGCTAAGTGGGAAGTCTGCTTCTCCCTCTCCTTCTGCCCCTCTCCCTGCTCATGCTCATGCTTGCTCCCTCTCTCTCATGAATAAATACAAGACCTTTAAACAACAACAACAAAAAAAAACAGGAAAAGTGCTTGGAATAGTATTCCAAGAAGAGTGATCACTGAGTAGACACTAATAATTATTTCATTCCTGCATGGGCCAAGTTGTCCTGTTTTCAGTCTTTGGGGCCTCAGCAGTAGGCATTCAGGATAGAGAAGTTCACATTTCCTTGGCAGGCTGTTAGCCCTTGGAAGATCTGACCACAGACGCAGATTAGCATTCTTTCAAATTTTGTCCATGAAGAAACAGGCTATATTGGAGACTCTTCAACTGCGGTCAAAACAAGATCAGGAAAGTGGTCGTGAGAATCATCAATGCTCTTTTATACAAATACACTGTGAAAATGTTCAATGGCCTAAAATGGCTGGAAAAAAATGACTATAGAAGCATAATACTTTAAACTGACACCTCTCTTGCCCTTCTATTTCCTTTGACGGCCCAACAAAGGCCTTTAGTGTTATTTGAGGCTCTGTGTTCTGTGTCACCAGTCTTGAAATGTGTTTTATGTATGTCAGCTTGAATTCTTTTTACCACACTGTCATTTTTATTTTTCCATTCCCTAGCCATGGCAAGGCTATCTGTACAGACTTACTTTGGAGAATATACTAACTCCTAATCCTTTTGCCATTCTCTGAGTCTGTCTCTATTTGCAGCAAATATCCCACTGTTGCTTCAATGGTGTCAAGCTATTAGTTGAAATGGCAAACGATCTGATCCAGGTGTGAAGATGTATAGCAGAAAATGATGCTAAATTGTGGCAGTGGTAACCCAGCTCATCCTAAGAAGCAAATGAAATTGATCATTTACCACCCTATCAAGAACTTGGTGCTTGATTTACCATTGTTCTAGTGAGCATCGCTCACACTACAGATAACCAGAGAAAAGATTCCTTATAAACCTACACTACTTTCTTTATTGGTCTGTCCCTGGTTGTCACCTTATTGTAACAGGATCATTCTTCTTTCTGAGATAGATGAAGGAGCATGAGCATCTTCAAATAACATTGACTGACTTCCCCCAGAGTCTTTGACCAGGCCATTCATCTTCTGAAATATGTTTTTAACAGTTTTAAAACAAAAAAATCCAGCATATGGTGGTTAATTTGGATCTTAACGACTCTCTACTTTGAAAAGACAAATGATCAGCAAGCTGTTTCAAATTCAAACCTTAACCTGCAATTTAAGATGAATAATTTATTATCCAAACAAAAATAATTAATCAAAACTTATCGTTAAAATCAAAATTAAGTTATGCTCCCAAGACCATCTGTTGCCAGGTACACACATATTCTCTTCTTCTACTGACACAATAGTTTTTCCTATGGAAGTTTAAAAATAGGTGTTTTTTTTTCTTTTTTAAAGTTAATTAAACACAGAATATGTTGTTCATTGAATATATCTCAATGGCTTTTAATCAAGTGCTGGCTGGAGTAAAAAGCTATTAAACATTTCTATGAAAGAAAGAGGCAGTAGATAGTGAAGAATATAGCAAAAGAAGCACTTAAATTTGTCAGGCAGAGAATGACAGAAAAGTGAAAGTTTACCTTATTAGCAATAATGACAAAATCCATGTAATCTGTCATGAAATCATGATCTAATGGCAAGCTTCCATCTTTGGATTCTAGACTTCTTAAAAAAACTGGAATTCAGTTATCTAGCAATTTTGAACACACAGGATACAGACACATCTGGGAAATAAGTAAAATCTGAAATATTTATGAGTGAACAAAAAATGGAATTCCAAAGCATGTGTCAATAAGCATGCCCTTCGTTCGGTGGCTCAAAATTTATTCATGATACCATTTGAACAAAATTATAGCTACTTGCCACTAAATTTGCAAGTCTTTAATAGGTAAAATGCAGCAAATTGGAAAATTCTAAATAGGCTATAAGAAGAAAGAACATAGTGTAAAACAAAATCACAACTAATAATAAAAAAGACAGAATGTTAAATATACAGTCAAAAGGGATTTTTAAAATCTGTATATAGCTATTTCCCTCAGGGAGATATAACCTATATATTTCAGAGGCTCCTAAAAACATTATTGTAGTGCAACTGCAGGTAATAAATAATGACTGAGGAATAATGTCAAAAAGTATGCCTACTTCCTATAAGTCAAGAAAGTAATTACGTATGTATTACTTCAAATGCCATGTAAATTTAAATTAAAAATAATTTAGGTACATCAAAAAAACATGTTTAATAGAACAGTTTGTTGCCCTCATAAGCTGGGTTTGGAAATCTACCATTTGCTTTTCTGGTTGAAAGTGAATTTGACTAAGAATTTTAAAGAACACTCATGGTAAACTATGGACTTAATTTGATAGAATAGACATATTAGACTATATGTGTGGCCAACTTGGAAGATAATTTTAAGTGAAGGGTTAAACTAGGCTTTCTCTAAGTTCTTCATGTAAGTTCTGAATTCACTCAGTACTCATATTAAAATATAAAGACCCAGGAGATAAGTATTTTAAACTGTTTTTTTAAACTTTAATCCTAAAGTTTCAACACCTAATTCAATCAAACTTTGGTTTGAAACAAGAAAGTTTTTCTTTAGTCCCACCTACTGACATACTTAGTTTTTGGTTCAATGTTAAATTCTTCCCCAAATGACTGGCAGTTGTGGAATGGATTCCTTTGAAAAAATTTCACCCTTATTTTCAGTTGCATGCTCTGACTCTTTGGTGCCAAACAATCCCAGAATATTCAAAGGAGGGTTATAAGTCTGGTCCGTTTATATTCATGTTAACTATAAATAGGGATGGGCTAATTTACAAGCTTGCTGAAACATGCACAGTGATGAAATTACTGGATTTTGTGATATCAGTCATTCATCAACTGGTGGACAGCTGGACCATCTGAGAGCACACGGGCCTGAGAAAGTATGGCTGAGGAAAGGGGCTGTCAGGGATAAGAAGTTCCACACATGCAGCAGGAAGTGAAGGGAGTAAGGGGCTCTGTGGAGGAGGAGGAAGGATACAGAATTTGTGAGCAACAGTGAGGATAATCATCATATAGAAGTCAGTCCTGGCTGGTTAATGCAGCATGCTCTGCCAGAGTTTCTTTTTTTCTTTTTTTTAAGATTTATTTATTTATTTACTTGAGAGAGAGTGAGCGAGAGATAGAGCACAAGCAGGGCAGAGAGGGAAAAGCAGGCTCCCCACTGAGCAAGAGGCCTGATGCAGGGCTCCATCCCAGGACCCAGGGATCACAACCAGAGCCGAAGGCAGACACCCAACCGACTGAGCCACCCAGGCACCCCTCTGCCAGAATTTCTTAATCAAACATGTAGAGAGAGGGGGCAAATTCAATAGCTAATGTAGGATGTCCTAGGTACCTACAGACTGAGTGTGTCCCAGGATAGTGTGTTTTTTTGTGAGGATTGTCTTAGAGAGAGAGACCTTAAAAATAACTTAAAATCTTAAGGCGTCTTTACATTTATTCATGCTGTTATTCTCATTTAACACACCTGAAACAAAGGCCCATAAAGGTAAGGCCTTCAGAGATCAGGTTCCTGATCCGATGATATCAAGTGATTACTTCATAGTCATAAGAACCTTATCATGTAGTTTGTCATGCATTGTTTTGTTTTGTTTTCTGCGTAATCTGTGATTTATGTGGGTGGCTCAGGAAGGAACACAAAAGAGAGAGTTACTGATAGGCTGTGAGTCCTTCTAACTCTTTCATGAATTCTGCTTTTTGTTTTCAAGACTGATTTAAAAGCACCAAGCCTCCCTCACTCCTTTCTTCATCTCCATTCCTTCTGCTCTTTTGTTTTTCTGTTCCTCTTCTCTGGGCCCCCCATCCTCACTCTCCTCCTGCTCCATCTCTTTCTTCCTTTTCTGCTTTGTTTTTCTTTTTCTCTTGTTTTTCCAATTTAGCCTTCTTTTCCACTGAAATATCTTGGTTGCTTTCCATATAATCTGTTGATGACTATTACCTGGCTCACTTTCTGTTTCATCAGATCTGCCTTTTATTCAGTAGCATCTGTTTGAAGAGGAAAATATTTATATGGGACAATACAAAGAAAAGATGATGTGGCTCTATAATTATGAAATTCAATGGAAATGATGTCTGTGGGTTAAGATAAAAGCACTAATCTCATTCACTAATGGAACAGTTTAATCCTCATGTAAGATTGTATGGAAAAATAAGATATCATAGTTCGTGTTAATAAGACAAATGAACTTCTCTTTTCATGCTTTAAGCTTATGTTCACTTTTCATTTTCAGTGTTTTAAAAAGTTCTCATTAACCAAATAGCTCTGTTTTCTTTTATTTGGTGAGCTCAAGACTCAATCACTATAGAGCCCCTTGACATTTCTTTTTTTTTTTTAATTTTATTTATTTGAGAGAGAGAATGAGAGACAGAGAGAGCGCATGAGAAGGGGGAGGGTCAGAGGGAGAAGCAGATTCACCGCCAAGCAGGGAGCCCGAAGCGGGACTCGATCCCGGGACTCCAGGATCATGACCTGAGCCGAAGGCAGTCGCTTAACCGACTGAACCACCCAGGCCCCCGAGCCCCTTGACATTTCTTAACAGAGATATTTCAGAGCTTCTTTTGGCATTCTGCAAAGAAGGGAAGATTATTAGTTAAAGGGAATTTCTGGAGTTCCAGTTTGGTTGGTATAGGATTTGTTAAAGCAAATATCTTGTTCCTTGTTAAATTGGGTTATTTTAGTGCCTCACTGAATCTACTGCAGATGAGAGTGGATCCCTGTTTCTCATGGACACGCATGGAGATTCTAGCTGCAGGCTCCCTTCCCTGCCAACCTCATCCCTAATTATGGAAGTTGCAAGAAAGCACTTAAAAATTTTATTTCAGTATGTTCTATTTTTAGTATATGTTAAATTAAATACATTTGTTGTTAGCAGACTCATTCAAATTTCAGTCTTCTTTATTTACTAGCTGTGTGATATTGGGCATGTTGTTTAAGCCTCCATTTTACCATCCATATTAAGGCATAATAACAACACTTTTCTCATACCCCAAATAATTGCTATCTATAAAAAGACAACTAGTGTAAAGTATTTTGTCTAGTGTTTGTATCAGATAAAACACTTTTTTTTTTAAAGATTTTATTTATTTATTTGAGAGGGAGTGAGATAGAGAGCCCAAGAGGGGGTAGGGTCAGAGGGAAAGCAGACTCCCTGCTGAGCAGGGAGCCCCATGTGGGACTCAGTCCCAGGACTCCAGGATCATGACCTGAGCTGAAGGCAGATGCTTCACTGAATGAGCCACCCAGGCACCTGATAAAACTTTTTAAATGTTAATTATAATAATGTTGATTATAATACTATTAATTATGATATAATCTGTACTTTTCTAAATACTATCATCTAGGTATGTAAGTTCCCTAGGTTTCCTTCTCACTAAATGTTTATATCTTTATCATTGTTCTAAGAGTATGGAAGTATGTTTTAATTGCTCTGTGTTAATACTAGAACACTCTGTGGCCTCAGCACTATTACGCCTTTAGATTCATAGAGTTAGAAGGAAATTTATAGATTACCTATTCCAGACAGTTGGCATTTGCCTTTGCCCTTTTTGCTAAGCCCCCTCCTCATTTTTCACTTTCCTACGTGGAACACTGATGTAATGGTTGGAGCTCCAACAGTGATATTTTACCATGGAGCAATATGAAAATAAAGCCACATACTTTTTTTGTTTTGTTTTAAAGATTTTATTTATTTATTAGTATAAAACAGACTGTATTCTTACGGCATGGATAGTTTGAGATGATTACTTGAAGATACCAAAACATGGAGCACAGATAAACTGAAGAAAATGGTATAAGAAGAATGAGATGAAATACAAACCAGAATTTCTTAGTTGAAACAAACAGAGATGTATTAAAAACTGAAGCTAGTCTAGAGGCATGCTTTGTTCAGATAAGAATATTTGAAATGAGGCACCATCATGCTAGGTCTTTTGTGGTGATATCTGCAGAACATTGAAAATGACAGAAGCGCTAACATTTTATGGAGAAATATGTTATAAAATTACTTCCACATTAACAACCTCTCTATAATATATTGAGCCCATAGAAACTCTTGTCATGGTGCAAAGTGAGAATGTGAGCCTCAGCATTTCATTTGGTTCATTAAGACTTTTTTCCAACATGATGTACTATAAGAAACACATTTAAACATTGTGATTCAGTCCAAATGCATGCATGCACAGAAAGGAAACAAAGAGGTCACAAACACCCCTTTCTTAGGTGAGAGATGCTTTATATCACCTATTCTAGTCTAGTCTGCTCCCTCCTACACAGAGGGAAACACCAAATTGATTTCAGAATCCTCTAATCTGTCATAACAAGCAGATTTAAAAATAATACTCTAGCTACACAAATTTCTCAAGGCACCCAGCAAAACAGTTGCCCTTTTGTTAACAGTTTATATCTCGCCTTGAGAGCCATGGGGATTATAGGAAACAAAAGGTCTTTGTCCCTTCCGTAAGAAGCATACTGGGGAAGGTAGGCATACTTGCAGTACCAACCCCTTCCCGAGAAACTGTCTCGCCAGTGCAGGGAGTTAACTGAGTGCTATCTTTGAGTCTCCTCCTCTTCACTTGCCTACACTTGTGAAATTCCCTTGGACATTTTCCTTGTGAGAATTTAATTGTTCTTGACTTTTGAAAGCATAGATTTTTAGTTCTTTTTCTGCTCTGATAGATTTTCATCATGTCTCAGACCGATTAACTAGATCATTTTTAACTCATCCATATTAATAGATCCTTTATTACAGGTGAAGTCATTATGACTTGACATGGGCCACATGCTTTTATAAAATTTTAATTTTCTATTATTTCTTCTGCAGGTAGAAAGGATGGGTCCCCTTTGAGGAATCTGCATTTTTGGAAAATGCTAGAATAATTTGCTTAAACATAAAATGCATGGGTCTTTATGACCCATACTTGGCCACTTATGTGTATGAACTTTCTATACCTTGTATAATTTCCTATTATGGCATGTATTATTCTCTCCCTTATATCTGTTTATATCTCCTTAGCTACCGCTATATAAAAATCCATGCTTCCCTGGATCATACTAACTGTGGGATACAAATAAGAGTCATGCTAACTTCAATAAATAGCATTTCTTTGGATTGCATTCCATCAGCTAATGCAGCTTCTCTTGACTTTTAAATACATCCAAGCATTTGGTGGATCTCTGGAGGTTGCTTTTGCCATTGTGCAGCTTTGTGATTTTCTTCCTTTCCTGTTCTGGTCCTTTTTGGTGAACACCTTTGCCTCAGAAGCTGCAAGCTCTTTCCATACCACTGCTTAAGTTCACACAACAAACTGCCCCAGGCACTGCTGCTGAGCAACAGATCCCTTCATCACCCCAGCCCAGGATGGTACTAATGCCCTGGGGCCTTCAGTGCTCCCGGGAGAACCCCAATGTGCCAAAGACACACTGTGTTTATTTAAGAGTGGAGAAGATGGGGTTTTCTTTCTCTTGTCACAGATAACAGCATTTTTGACTTATAATGTCACACAAAATATCTGGAAACATATCAATTAATTTTTCTTAGACCTGGTATTCTCAATAATATGAAATCACTAGACATGGAATACATGTGAAAAGATGGACATGATGCTATAAATGGGAACTGCGTTATTCTTGAGCCCAAGTTTTCTCTGACTCCCTCTTCCTTTAGGGTAT
This sequence comes from Callorhinus ursinus, assembly GCF_003265705.2. Classification (NCBI taxonomy): domain Eukaryota; kingdom Metazoa; phylum Chordata; class Mammalia; order Carnivora; family Otariidae; genus Callorhinus; species Callorhinus ursinus. Next base: position 29,307,812 of record NW_027397073.1, read on the forward strand.
TTTGTAGCTTTTCACCCAAATTCTTGTTCCTTGTTCATTTATTCAAATAACTCCTTGTGGTCTTTTTCACTAGTAGTATGCCTAAATGCCAACAGGAGACACAACTGAGAATCAAGTTGGAATGTCCATGTATGTAATGTTTATGTATCTGTCTTCTCAAGAAGAGTGGGGTATCCTATTTATTTTTGTGTTGACAGCAATGTGACTGGCACATGGAAGTAATTTAACTCATATTTGTTTATTTGAGTAAATTTTAGGACCAGAGAGGAGTATTTGTCCACATCAGTTTGTAGGAATGACATTCAGCACTTTCCTAGTTAATCAAGTACACAGTTTTTTTTTTGAGGGGGGTGACTTCACTAATTGGTTTGCAATATGGAAAAAAAGAGAAGGTTATTGGCCATATGATAAGGGGCCTGGTTTTATTATTTCATCTACATATTTGCTAAGTGAATTAGGTGCTACATATTTCCCTTCATCTGGACCTGGTTTTTGTTGTTACTGTTAAATGAAGGAGCTGTATCAAATAATTTTTGAAGAGTTTTCCAGCTCATTCTGTAAATCTGTATTGTTCTTTATCTGGCATGTCCCTTTTTGTAGATTTCCTAGGACTTATTTGACCCATATGTAAAGTCCTTTTTTCCCCTAGAATAAAATTGCCTACAGTTAAAATTTATAGCTCTAGAATATCCAATCCTATAAAATCCACCGTCTGCTGCTATAGAAGCCATATGTAATTCACATCGTTTGGGCTCTAAATCTGTGTCTAACCCAATTTGTCTAAATGGACAACGGGTGTGGATGCTAGCAAACCATTCATGAATTCCATTTCTTTCTATTTCAGCAATTACTGAGTTGGTCTGTAGTGGATGATTGGGGAATGCCTTTTGAAGGGAATTGGTCACATCAGACTTTGCAGATTCTCCTCTTACAGCTTCTTTTTATGCCTACCCCCATACACAAAGCCTACATTTTATACCTTTTTTTTTTTTTTGAAAAAAAGAGTGAGAGAGTGCACATGCAAGTGGGGAGAGGTTGGGAAGGGACAGAGGGAGAAGGAGAGAGAATCTTGAGCAGACTCCATGCCCAGCGCAATGCCCCACATGGTGCTCAATCATGAGCTGAGCTGAAACCAAGAGTTTGAATGCTTAGCTGACTAAGCCACCCACGCGCCCCACAGAGCCTACATTTTACCTTCTGGTCATCAAAGGTCCTAGACCATTAGCCCATCAAAAGCTTCTCTTTACTTTTCCAATCCTGCTCCATGTCCACCCTCCTGCACACCCTACATATCTCCATCTGCATCTGTTTTTTATCGTCTCCTAACTCAGGGCCAGACTAATGGTCATTTTCTTTATCTCTATCCTAAATTGATTTGATTTATTTATATGGAAATTTAAGTGCATTTATAACTGACTTCACTAAAATGTATGTTCAATGCATTCATTTGTAAACTCAAAAAAAAAAACAGATGTGTCATCTGATAATTCTAGAGGTCAGAGGTCTGAAATCAGTCTTGCTGGGCTAACGTCAAGGCATCACCAGGGCTGCTTCATTCTGGAGGTTCTGAGGGGAGAATCCATTTGTTTGCCTTTTTGAGCTTCTAGAAGCTGCCTCAATTCCTACACTCTTGATTCCTCCCTTGCAGCTCTCCATTCTCTTGCTTCCTGGTCTCATCTCCTACTGCTGACTCTGACCCTCCTGCCTCTCTCTTATAAGGTCTCTATTGCACTCACCCTGACAATCCAGGATAATCCTCTGATCTCAAGATCCTAACTTAGTCATACCTGCAAGGTCCCTTTTGCCTAGTAAGGTCACATATTCAGTTTCCAGGGTTTAGGGTATGGACATCTTGGGGGATACTATTCAACCTCCCACATTTAGTAAGCGCCCATCATCTCTCAATGTCACTCAGTATTTGGTGCAGATTGTCTGAAAGTGCATTCATGCTCTACCTAAAAATGCCAATTCCAGAGTCCTACCTAAGACCTACTGAGGCAGAATCAGGCATGGGACACAGAAATGTTAAGGTTTTGTTTTGTTTTGTTTTTTTAAATGTATCCCTTAGACTTAAAAGATTTGTCCATTCCTAATTATCAAAATGTCCCATTGACTAAACCAGTTCTTTACAAATGTTATTATTTTTGTAAACATCCAAGTTAGTTAACATGTCTAATATTTCAAGACGTGACTTTTTCCTTAACTCATTTAACAAGTGTTTCTGAACTACATATGTATCATTTTGGAACCTTTCCAGCCATCACTCTGTCTCCTTCTTTCCCACAGGGTCCCATCCTAGAGCCACTAGGATACCCTGCTCAGTCACTTTGGATGCACTTGTACCTGTTGTACCTTACACTCCCTACCCTGAAGTCCTTTTGTGCCCTACCTAGTCTCTCTGCCACTCTCTACTCCCACGCCCATCTTAGCCACACATACAAATCCTCTACCCCCCACACAAACACCATACCACACACACAAACCTATCCCCAACAAATACATACTCACATACCTACCTACATGTACAAATTCCCCCCACATAGACAGAAACACAGACACCTTATACACATAAACACCCATACATACTCCTGTATACCCCACTTACACACACATGCACACCACACCACCCACATACTATACCAGCCCACCTACCCACACCCACACAGACACATACCATACCAAACACACAAACCTATCCCCAATAAAGCACACTTTTATACCTACCCACATGTACAAATCCCCCCACAAAGACAGAAACATGCACACTTTACACATACGAACACCCATATACCTGCCCCCCACACACAAACACACACACCACACCACCCACGTACACTAACTCATCTACTCACACACACAGACACATACCATACCAAATACACAAACCTGTCCCTAATAAGACACACTTACATACCTACCCATATGTATAAACCTCCCTCACACGGACAGAAACACACACACTTTACACACAGGAACACCCCCACACACCCCCACACACATACCCCACAGATACACGCACACCACATCACCCATATACACCAACCCACCTGCCCACACCCACCCACAGACACACAAAACTACTCTCAGAACCATATACCCACCCTTACACACACACAGACACACGTGTGCCTCCCCCAATACACAAACTCACAACTCTCCCCCATCAGCACACATAAACATGCACACACACGTGTGCATACATACAGAAATACACTCAGAGAAACCCCATACACATATATGCTCATCCCACAGAAAACACACATCCAAACACAAGGAGAAACAAACACCCAATGAATATATGCACACTGAAACTCAGTCACACATCCTCCACACTCATCCTCTCAAACTTACTCTCCTATACTCAGACACACTGTCTCTCACAATTACATACACTGATATGCATACACAGAACCATATGTGCCCCCCCTACAAATTGCCACATATGCATATTTGCATATACAGACCCACTCTCACACATATGCCCATATACACATGCATGCACACATGCACACAATCAACACTACCTCTATCTTATATAAAACAAAAGGTAAATGGTCCCACATTATCACATCAAAATGCACATAAACTATAAAAGTGTAACATGTTTGAATAAAAACAGCAATGACAGAACTTCATTCCTTTTGGTGTTAAAAATAAACACTCCCTAAGGTAAACATTCTGTGGAGGGAGTGAGAAGGAAGAAAGTAGTAAAGTATTTTTATTATTATTATTATTATTATTATTATTATTATTTTACATAACGTATGGTTACATTTATTTATTTATTTATTATTATTATGTTCAGTTAGCCACTGTATAGTACTCAAAATGGATGAAAGACCTCAATGTGAGACAGGAATCCATCAAAATCCTAGAGGAGAACATAGGCAGTAACCTCTTTGACATCGGCCACTGTAACTTCTTTCAAGACATGTCTCCGAAGGCAAGGGAAACAAAAGAAAAAATGAACTTTTGGGACTTCCTCAAGATAAAAAGCTTCTGCACAGCAAAGTAAACAGTCAACAAAACTAAGAGGCAACCTAGAGTGGGAGAGGATATTTGCAAATGACTTTATAGATAAAGGGCTGATATCCAAGATCTATAAAGAATTTCTCAAACTTAACACTCAAAAATACAAATAACCCAGTCAAAAATGGGCAGAAGTCATGAACAGACCGTTCTCCAAAGAAGACACACAAATGGCTAACAGACCATATGAAAAAATGCTCAACATCATTAGCCATCAGGGAAATACAAATCAAAACCACACTGATATACCACTTTGCACTAGTTAGGATGGCAAAAATTAAGACAGGAAACAACAAATGTTGGCGAGGATGTGAAGAAAGGGGAACCCTCTTACACTGTTGGCAGGAATGCAAGCTGGTACAGCCACTCTGGAAAATAGCATGGAGGTTCCTCAAAAAGTTAAAAATAGAGCTACCCTATGACCCAACAATTGCACTACTAAGTATTTTCTCCAAAGATACAAATGTAGTGAAAAGAAGGGGCACATGCACCCCAATGTTCATAGCAGCAATGTCCACAATAAAGAGTTTTTAAAAACAATAAAAGTAAAAGGACCACATATCAAAATCTATGGGATTTTAGTAAAGCAACATCCAGAGGAAAATTAATCACCTTATAATACACCGTTTTTATAAAATCACATAAAAGGGAAGAACTATTCAACTTAAAATTCAAATACATCAGAAAAAGCATACAACCCCCCACAAATATACTAGGGAAGAAAAGTAATAAAGATAATAGAAACTAAATACAAAATATTAAGAGACATCTAATTTATAAATTCAATAGCTTGTTCCTTAAAAATAGTTAATAAAGTAAGTCAACAAAAAATATATTATTTGTAAAATTGCAAGAGAATTTAAAAAACAATCTCATAACCATATGTTAAAAGAATTTTAAATTCTCGGGGTGCCTGGGGGGCTCAGTTGTTAAGTGTCTGCCTTTGGCTCAGGTCATGATCCCAGGGTCCTGGGATCAAGCCCTGCATCAGGCTCTCTGCTCCACAGGAAGCCTGTTTCTCCCTCTCCCACTGCCCCTATGAAATCTTTAAAAAAAAAAAAAAAGAATTTTAAATTCTCAATGAAATAGGTGATTTAAAAAAAAATGTTCATTAAATATTAAAAATTAAAATTAAAGATGTCAAAGACAAAAATTAGTGATAAGAAAATTTGAATATTTTTAAAAATCAACTAAAATAAAATCTAATATCAGTTAATTTAACTGCTGGAATATTATATAATTCAGTCAAATTTTCAAATTCTGACCTAAATTTTATATCAAAATTAAGTAATTCTACAAACTATCTTGGAAAAAATTAGCAGCATTATAGTGTTTACGATTAGATAGCATAAATATATCTTCTTTTGAAATTCTGCAATCTGTATAAAAACTGTATTGCATATTCTAAAATCTTTTTTTTTTTTTTTTACATTTTAAAGTCTTTGAAATTAGGGTCAATTTTTTAGTCAGTAATATCTTACAAGCACATCACATCAGTTGTATTACAGTTGTTACCACTTCTGTTTGTGAACACTTGGTAACAGAGCTGTTCATCTGTCATCATTTCACTTGATTCATGTGCAGTTTCATCCTATACATGTGAGTTTGATTGCCTTTTCAATTTCTTTTAAAAAAATGGTTCACTCTGATTCAATACTGAAATGAAAGTTCTATGCAAAAAGGCAGGCAGAGCAGTGACATTCGATAGTACATTCAATAGTCATGGAGCAAATAAATAAATGTTGGCAACAACCACCACCAGCAAATCCTGCAGAGTTGTCAGCAGCTCAGAAGAAAACCTTGAAGGGAATGTGAGACTTGCCTTTAAGAAATGCTGCACAACCAGTAATCTTGGTGAAGTTTTTTCAGTGCTAACTTGGGAATCTACAGTTGAAATTTCTATATTTCCCCCTTTATTTTCTAAGTTTCTAGGCATTCATTTCATGCATTAGCTAGTCACATGGTATTTCTTCAAGCCAGCTCTGAAAGTCATGTAACCAAGTACTTTCCAACTACATAAATATAGAAATACTATGTGTAACTCCCAGGAAGTTCCTTAATGAGTGGGCATGTCTCTTCCCATTTTCCTTTTTTGCTGGAATGAAGGCATGATGGCTGGAGCATGAGTAGCCATTTTAGGTCATGGGTAGAAACCACATGTTAAGAATGGACAAATGACAATATATAAGGTATAAGAGTGCCTAATAATTAGGGCACCATCAGGGGTGCTTGGGTGGCACAGTCGTTTAAGTGACTGACTCTTGGTTCCAGCTCAGGTCCTGTGATCTCAGAGTCCTGAGATCGAACACTGAATCGGGGTCTGTGCTCAGCACAGAGTCTGCTTGAGATTCTCTCTCCCTCTCCCTCTACCCCTCTCTCCCCTTCAAATAAATAAATAAAACCTTTTTAAAAAAAATTATGGTGCCATCACACTCTTCTTATACTGTTTCTATAGGATTTTATTTACCTGAGAGGGAACTTAATTTCTATCATGTTTAAGACATTTATTTGCATTTACTGTCAATTGCAAGCCAATATTGACCTTCACTTACACAGTGCCATCATGTATGTACTTTTTATTATCTCCTTGTATGTTTTAAAACACATATGATCTAGGGCACCTGGGTGACTCAGTGGTTTCAGCTCAGGTCATGATCTCAGCATCCTGGGATTGAGCCCTGCATTCAGCTAGCTCAGCTTGGAGTCTGCTTGTTCCTCTCCCTCTGCTTCTCCTCCTGCTTGCTCTTTCTTTCTCTCTCTCTCAGGTAGATAAATAAGTAAATAAATAAATAAAATCTTTAAAAAAATAAAAAGCACATATGGTCAATTTAAACTTCACACACAATGAATATGAAATGCAAAATAAAAGGATGTGATTTTCTTTAATGATTGTAATTAAGCTGATCTTAATTCACCATTAATTCCTCTGGTGGTAGGTTCTCCAGGGTATTGAAATATTTCTTCTGGTTTAAAATGAACCTTTGAGTAAATATCAAGCCCTTTCTCTTTTCCCAGGAGGTTCTTCTTACCCTCCTTTTTCAAAACACTGCCTGAGGGAAGCTCAGTTTTCCTCACACAAGTCTGTGGGTCCTTGCTGGACTCCCTGAAATAAATGACATCCCACCCACCAATTGGCACTGCTTGGGACAATTAAGTCCTTGAGATTATGAAAGACAAAAATACTTTCCATTAAATACCTCAAAAATATTATCTATATTATACCTACAGTATCATTCGATGTAAATTATTGTTGTTTTGGGGAAATCTAATAGAGGTAACTAGGCAAGCAATAATTTAACTTATCCCAGCCATTTGAAGAAATTGTTAGAAAAAAATATCTTGGAGACATAAAGTCACTTAAGCAGCACAGAAAAAAAAATAGAGCAAAGTTTCTCAGTTGTTTCCAATTTGTTCTTGATCTAAAATTGACAGCACCCTTTCCTGTGAGCCTTTTGAAACCTATGAACGGCCATGTATATACAGAATTGAAGTTATCAGACTAGAGACTATTGATCTTTCCCTAGTTTTAGATGTGGTTTGAAAGGACATCCTCAATACTGTTCTAGCAAGAGGAATGTAAACTTCTTGCAGGGCATTAAAGATGGGCAATCTTTGAAGCTGTGATTCCTGGCCTCTCACTCAGCTTATAAAATGCTAGTTTATGACTTCAAGTTAATGCTTGTTAACATCATGTAATATGGATTCATGGTCATTCAGTTTTAACCCAAATTTAAACCTAATTGGCTTTCAGTGGAGCTTTATTCAAAACAATGGGGTGATTTTAATAGCAAGTCTGCAGACTCAGCAGGGAAAATGTGCAGATGCATTTCAAGCATTCTTTAAAAAATCAATGTACAATGTGCACGATGTTAGGTTTCAGTTGGTCAAATCAATAAGTTCTGGATGTACATGGCTTTGTGATTCTCTTGGTTATCCCCAGGAAGAACATAATAAGATCTGTTTTTTCACATCTATACAAAATGTAAAAAATGTTTACATTAATTTAAAATTCTGTTACTTAAGTTACTTCTATAATCCCTGGACATTTTCTTTTTTCTTTTTTTTTAAGTGAATGTGTTATATCATGAAAAGAATTCTGATCATGGAGTCAGAAAAATCTTGTTTTCAAACACAGTTCTGTCACCAGCCCTGCCTCTAGCATCTTTTAACTTAGAGAAGTCACATGCAACTGCAGTATCGTACATTGGTTATTTTATTGTCCTAATTTATTCATCGTTAATCAATTTTTGAATGAATAATGCATGCCCGTTACACAAAAGTCAAAATACAGACATTTACACGCCAAAATGTCCGACTGCTTTCAGTCTGTCAGTCAGCCAGTTGTCTTCCACAGAGACAATCATGGTTAGGAGTTTTTTTATGTATTTCTATAAAGGCTTTATATATGCATAAATCGTATGTATAAACTAATATTTATTGAAGTGTATAAAGATGATGGCTTGCTAAGCACTGTTCACATCTTGATTTTTTACTTAAGCTATCTTGATGGTTCCATCTTAGCATTCACATTAATCATCACCCCAATCCTCAAATTGACCCTATTTCATTGTATGGAGTTACTGTCATTTATTCAACCAATTTCTTATTAGTACACATTTATTTAGGTTGTTTCTAATTTTTTTCCTATATTAAGGAACATTGCAGTGAATAGTCTTATGTATATTGTTTTGGGTTCACTAGTATCCTGTTTGGAGCATGAATTCCTAAAAATTGAAGCTTGAGTGGTTATGGCTAATATTGCTTCATAGAATTTGCATCATCTAATACTCGCGTCAGCAGTGTTTGAGAGTGCTAGTCCTCTCTGCCCCATCAAAACACAGTATTATCAAGTGATTTTATTGGGCATAAAATGGTGTCTTGGTAACCTGGGTGTCTCGGTTGAGCGTCAGACTCTTGATTTTGGCTCAGGTTATGAGCTCAGGGTCATGAGATTGAGCCCTGTGTTGGGATCCTGCTTAAAATTCTCTCTCTCTCAAAAAAAAAAAAAAAGTTTTCTTGTGATTATCTTGTACATTTATCTTATACACATATTTTGGTCTTTTTTTTTCTATGTTTAGAAGTTGTTTGAATTATTCTTTTGGTTAAAGTGTTCATATCCAGTATTTTATTAGGCTCTTTGTTTTTTTCTTTCTCATTTTTTATATGAGGTTTTTGTATATTGCAGAAATTAGACCTTGTAATATGTTGTCTTGAAAATATTTTCCCAGTTTCTCATTTGTTTTTTGACTTGGCTTATTGTGAGTTTTTTTTTCATTCAAATTTTGTAATATAATAGCAGCTATCGGTCACTAATTTATTGTGTTTAGGCAATTTGTCCAAATTTTAATGTCGTCTCTATTGTAGAATTTATTTTAAAATTAATGTATTCTTCTAAGACTTTTTTTACTTTTTTAAGATTTTATTCATTTATTTGACAGAGAGAGACAGAGGGTTTTATTTATTTGAGAGAGAAGAGAAAGAGAGCACAAGGAGGGGGAGGGTGTGAGGGAGAGGGAGAAGCAGACTCCCCAGTGCCAGACATGGGGCTCAATCCCAGGGTCCTGGGATCATGACCTGACCTGAAGGCAGAAGCTTAACCAACTGAGCCACCCAGTAGGTGCCCCCTTCTAAGACATTTTTATTAATTTGAATTTTGCATTTAAGTCTTGGTTCTATCTAGAATTTATATTGGTATAAAAAGAAGATAGGTAACCTACTTTTTTATATGATTACCCAATTGCCATAAATTATTTATTAAGATACCTTGGATCTCTCTCAAATATATAATGTTATTTTCCTATTTGATGGGAACTGATGAGCAGATTTAACTGAGCAAGGCTCTGATGAAGATTCCCTGAAGTTTGCTAAAGTTTTGGTAAAGATTTGGTTCAGAAAAAATCCATTGTGTCACAATATGCAGCTTCCAAAAAATGCAAATTACATATAGGCTGTTTACAAAGCAAAGGCTCTGTCCTGTACTAGTCAGAATTCTTTGCAAGCAATAGCACCCAGTCTAGCTAGTTTAAGAGAAAAAAAAATCTAGCTACAGTGGAGTCTGAATGAGAGTTTTCTGTCTTCCTCCTTGGGAATGTAGGGAGTTACCAAAATGTAGGGAGAGTATCCAAAAACATCACAAATGTCCATGTTGTATCCTTCAATTAATTTGGTTCTCACTACAACCCTATGAAATAAGGATCAATTATAACACCATCTCCATTTTACAGATAAGGAAATGAGAGCCCAAAGAGGAAGTAAGAAATTTATATTAATATCATTCACTATATTTGATATTCCATGTTATCCCATTTAATCCTCACTAATCATTGACTGAGTTAATTATCCTTATGTTATAGATAATGTAATTAGGTCTTAAAATGGTTATGTGAATTGCTTATGGTCACAGTGCTAGTAAGTTACAGAATGAAGATTAAAATCTGTGTCACTTGACTCTATAGTCAGTATTCTTTCCAATATACTAGGTTGCCTTTATAAAATTACAAGATCATAAACCAGAAAAGTAAATTATTTCAATGTCAGCTGATATCTGAAAAGCTGTGTTCAGACCTCTTGTATAAATTATCAACTTAGATTATAACATATGTGGGCAAAAGAACTTGTATATTTTGGATAATTAATGGGAAATCAAATGCTTGAATATTTAATATTAATACTATTTACATAATATCAAATTATTGCAATATTAAAACAATATTATCTTCATTTTTATTCTAGTATAAAGAGACTACTGTTTATGAGTTAACAATCTGGAAATGGATATACTGAATCAGACACTAATCTTCCAGATATTTGGCACTGTGAAACAAAATATATGAATATAAGTTGGATTATTTGGGGATTTTAAGATATGAAATGCCCTTAGTATAAGCTAGAATATTTCATATTTATGGAAGAAGTTCAGATTTAGAAAGGAGTGTTTCTGAAACACCAGGATATTCTGATGTGCCTCCTAAATTGAGAATCACATTTTAAAGTTTTCTAAAAATGCTTGCTTGGCTTACTGTGGGCAATTCACTTTGAAAGAAATGCCAATTCAAAGCCTGTCAATGGAAAAAGTATCTTTCCTCCTTCAGCAGCCTATTTTACCTTCTTCCTTACCACTCTACATTAACTTATATTTAGCCTGGGTGGCTCAGTTGGTTAAGCGACTGCCTTCGGCTCAGGTCATGATCCCGGAGTCCTGGGATCGAGTCCCATATCGGGCTCCCAGCTCAGCGGGGAGCCTGCTTCTCCCTCTGACCCTCTCCCCTCTCATGCTGTTTCTCTCTCTCTCTCTCTCAAATAAATAAATAAAATCTTAAAAAAAAACTATTTACATTAACTTATATTTAATCTCAATTCTTATGATGACAATTTTTATGTACAAATACCTTTGAAATTATAAAATTCAATGAATGAACGGTCTTTTGGAATTTTTATAAATATTATAATTGTTGTGGTTTTGTTTTTGTTTATGTTTATTTCATCTCTCATCCTAATGGCTACAGCAGACTCCCACTTTCCCCAACCATTCATTTTATTTATGGGCATATCCAAGGCATGATTCTCCGAAGTCCTCATCAAATAGTCCAATAACCACTCCATGCTTCTCTCACTTCTCACTTCTGCTTGGTTCCCCTCTGCTGAGGAGGGGTGTTTCTGCTAGAGCAGCCCTATGGTCTTATACTCTGCAATGCCTTCCCTTTTGTCTGGTTCCTCCAAGCTGCTGTAGCCACAACAGGGTGGCCTGCTACTTCTCCTGAAGCCCTCTCTCAGTATCTGCTAGCTAAATGCCACACCTGGCTTACATGGATATCTTGGTGGAACTGAAGGTTGTGATATTGCAAACTTATTCAGTGTCTGGTAACAAAATATGGAAAATGCTACTCCTTTATTTGTCACACTGTTTAAAAGGACCACCATAACACTATCACCCTGGACCCTAATCTCATAGATCCTTGCTTAGATCCTGATAATCAGAGACCTTGTGCTGTTCTCTGGAACCCACAGTGTCATCAGCCTCACCCAGCCCAACCTACTAACTGAAAGAGAATCTGCATTTTAACAAAATTCTCAGGCGATTTACATTTATCTTAAAGTCTGAAAAGCTCTGAATCAGTAGATTTGATTAAAAAGCAGCTCTTTTAATTGTGACTATGGCTTCTCTATCACTGTATAGATCACAGCGGACCAGGTCAAGAACACATTCCTGGTTTCAGATCTTCTGTGTGTGTTCAGAAGGACAGACTTCTCTCTAGGAAGTCAATTTTGTTTTTGCTTTTTTGTTTTTAAGATTTTATTTATTTATTTGAGAGAGAGCACAGAGGGAGAGTGACAGGGAGAAGCAGACTGCACACTGAGCAGGGAGCTCAATTCGGGGCTCAATCCCAGGACCCTGGGATCATGACCTGAGCCAAAGGCAGATAGTTAACTGACTGAGCCACCCAGGCGCCCCTAGGAAGTCAGTTTTGTTAGAGTCAAGTTTACCATTTCTAGACCTCTTTTTCCTGGAAGCTGCTTAGATCCTGATGCAAATAGATTTCTGCTCCTCCAGAGTCTCAAACACACTTGAATCTGACTGTATCTTAGTGGTGAACACTGATCCAAACTGGAACATCCTATTCTATTTGTACCATGTGTCATTTCTGCTCTGGGGTCTTTCAATAGTCACTCAACTTCAACAGAGTGAGTCTTTTGCCTCTTATTCAACATCAAGTTTTGTGCAAGAGCTTTACCAGCTATGCAGAAACATTTGACAAAAGCAGATGAGAAGTTAAAGGTTAGACAGGAGTGTTTCAGAAATCTATACTAGGACATCATGATGTGCCTCTTACACTGAGAGTTGCTTTAAGTTTTCTAAAAAGATTGCTTGGCTTACTTTAGGCAAATATAGTTCATGAGCTTTTAAAAAGTTCTTAGAAACAGAAAGCTTTATTAAATCCAGCTAACTGTCTGACAGGTTAATTTGTTAATATCCCTTATTAAAATTTGCTAAATATATATCAGTCTGCTTACACATGACATTTAAAGATTTTCTTAGGATCTTCCTTTAAGTCTGCTATTCATTTCATGTTGTTTTGTACATTAGCAGCTAATAATAAGACCCTTGTATGATAATTGTTTTAGTCAGTAATACTACTGTGATGGTTTAAATGAAAAATTTTATGTTTTTAGAGAAGTTTTAGGTCTATTAAAAAATTGAACTAAAAGTACAGAGTGGATTTATTTTTAATTGGTGCCATAATTGTGTTACCTACAGATCCTACTTATTCAACATTTCATTTTTCTATGTGCTAGAACCAGTGTAATTACGCAGATATAACCACAAGTGCGCAGCACTAAACTAAAAAAAAACATAGTTCTGTTTTTTTTATCTCAGGTCTATAGTTATCATTGTCTGCATCACCATCATCATCATCATCATCATCAGACTGTCTTCATCCTTTAGCTAATTCTTCAGCAGTCCGGTGGAAGGACTTTCCCACCTTCCTCTATAAAATAGGCTAGTCAGATACTTTATTTGTGTACCCTGAGGTTCATGGTAACTATTTTTGTGACTCAAAGATGCAATATTAAAAAAAATATTAAGGGTCTACCTAATTAAAAAAAATAAAGCTAATAGAAACTTTATTTATTTTAGTATCAGTTCAGGCTTCTAAATGCTCACCAGGGAACTGATCAAACAAATGGCCTAACCAAAGCTATCTGAGCAGTGCTGCTGAACATTATGACCATACGGAGGCCATTGCTTCTGAAATCTCCATGTAAACAGCTAGTTAAATAGACTCAATAAACAGAAACCAAAGGACTGGTTAAACAGCTCCTTCTGAAGAAGAAACCCATGACCTTTTCTGATTGTCAAAAGAGAAAATAAAGGATCCAAGGATAAAGAGAGGCTATCAACTGACTTACAATCCTTGTCACCATATAATGGTTTCATTATTAGAAATTGTTTTCTACTTCTGTCTTCTGATGTCGGATTTACCCTTGGCTTCAAATTATCAAGTACATGTCCAGAATTAATTTGTTTTATATAGGCCCCACTGAGTTGACAGGCCACTAATTGAAATGAGTTAATTCTGGACACAGTTTCTCATAACTGGAGGGAACAATGCAGGGATAAGGAGCAAAGATGAATAATGAAGGATTGCATCTCAGCATCACTTCAAAAGTTCAGCTGCAGTGAGGGTTCAGTGATGAAACTAGAATGGAGGAATGGCAACATATGCCTAATGGACACACTGGTCACTAAGTGGAGCCACAAACCCTGATGGAAAATGAAGAGGTATGACTGAAGCAGAAGGACTGTCTAGAGGTTCCCCAAGCTTGATCCTAAGAGTCACATGGACAGATTTGAGGCACTATAGTAGAACATTGTCATTAAATATCATTAGATTTTATCTAACACATTTATAGATTAATCGAGTATTTGTCAAGTGCATTTATCTGTAAAGGTACAGTGCTTTAAGTAGCTTTGAAGAAAATTTTTTAAATATATTGGGCACAGACACTGACTTAAGAGAATTCCCGATTAGGGAGAGAGTTAACATAGTTACAAATAAAATGAAACCTTAGAATTAGGAAATAATGCTAAGTGAAATCTGTTCTTACTACTGAGTTAATCTCTTCTGCAACATTAAAATCTTCTGTAACATTTCCAAAATATTGTTGCACAATTTCTCCTTAATCACAACCAGTGACAGGGAATTCACTGATTCTTAAATTCTGGGGGCAATATATTCTATTTGGACCATTTTAATACTTACAAAGTTCTACCCCCTATTAAATCAATCTCCATAATTTCTGTTTATTGGCCTGTGTTGTGACTCCTATGACCGTCATAGTTTCATATTATTTATCTAATTCTCTTCTCCAAGGCAGTAATTTTAATATGTCATGATGCCCATTAGGTCTCTACTAGGTCTTTTCTTCTCTCAGATTTTCCCTTTCAGTTGACACTTCCCAGGGAGAAGTCCTATGACATCATCCCAAAGGCTGTTACTATCAGAGTATTTCTTTCCCCGTTGAACTCTCATTCTTCAAGGTTCCATGAATTTGCTGAGAATAGTAAGGCTCATGCCAAAAATAATGGTTTATTTTTCTCTTGAGGTTTTTACTTCTCAAACCATAGGTAAAATCCTCGTTTATCAGCTTTATCCACATAATTATATTAATCTTTTCTCAGCCATACTTTGGTCAGTTTCCTCTACATTGTACTTTTGTTCTGCTTCAAAAATTTTAAGTGTGAGATTTATTCTACTAAATAAGTGATAAGGAAAATCTGTGTCCTAAGATGGCCAACGGAGCCAGTGAAAGAGTCCCAGGGTGCTTCCGGGTTCTTCTCCATGCCCTGCTTCGCGCACGCGCCAAAAGTGTCAAGTATGTGGAAGCAGAAGTGTATAAATTGCCCCCTTTGTGCTCGGGGTTCAGACCTTTGGAGACCACTCTCCTCTGAGCCTGCCAGTGTTAAATAAACCACCTATCCTCCAAGATCTCCGAGTACCGCTTGGTTCTTCCATCGGGCGATCCAGTCCAGGTTCTGTAACATTTGGTTCCCTAACCGGGAAACCCAACCGCGCTGGCCCATTGTTGCCACCAGTTTGGGGCAACGGCAGGGCGGTGACAGAACAAGGGATCATAATGGAGAAGGCGCTCCCTACGTAATTTTCGGCAGTCTCTCTACCCGGTCGCCTCGGGCCGGCCCGCTCCGCTGTTCCCGCCTGACTCAAGGAGACTTGGCAGGTAAGGACCTGGTCCTGACGTCGGGTTCCGTTAAGACCTGGGGCCCCAGGAACCAGAAAGGCCCACCCTCATTGGGGTGGAAGGGGAGCCTGATCACCTCCCAGAGACCTCTTAGAGGTGTCATAGGTAGGGATTCCCAGGGAGGGAATGTAATAACTTATGGAGTATGAATGTGTGAGTGAATGTGCAGTCTGAGCTGGCTTGCTCAAGCGGACTGATTCTGTGACTCCATGGGTGGGCACCTTTAAGTTCCCCAGAAGCCTATGGAGTCTGAGTGGGCCCGTCTGCGATTCCATGGTGAACGGCATACAGTCTATGGCGGCATCGGAATAGTTTCTGATTGTAAGTCACAACGCTGAGACTGCTGTGGCTAAGCCTCACCTAAGCTCCTTTGGGACACGGCCAGAGGGCATCTGATTGGTCTCCTTATCACAGGAGGCACCCCCCCCCCTTGTCTGTCTCTGCGCCGCCACACATGGAGATATCACCGTAGGGTCAGGGCAGAGTAAACCTATGGTTCTAGAGACAATGATAAAAAATTTCAAGAAGGGGTTTTCGGGAGACTATGGAATCAGGATGAACCCCAGCAAGTTGAGAAACCTATGTGAATTGGAATGGCCCACCTTTGATGTCTGGTGGCCTTCAGAAGGGACATTGGATATCCCAGTGATTCATCAAGTATGGTGAGTCATAACAGGAGAACCAGGACACCCTGACCAGTTTCCATACATTGACTCCTGGCTAGAAATTGCTCAGACCCTTCCCCCCTGGGTGCGATTTGCTTGCAATAGGCAGGGACAGTCCAGGGTCTTTATGCCTCATCCAAGCAACCTAAAGAAAATCAGCAAAAGCCCCAGTGCCAAAATTGAGATCATGAGACAGGCCTGGGGTTCTGGAATTTGCAGAGGTCAGAGGACCTGGGAGTCAAGTCGGCCTTCTCTAACAAGGCAAGGTCTCCAGCTGTTTAGGTTCTTTAGCTTCACAGAGCACCTTTCCCTGTCATCTCTGGGTGGTGGGAGGTTGGGGCAAGCCTCCTCCAGGGATGGGACAGGTCTCAGGTAGGGAAGGGCAGGGGACACTGGCTCTTCTGGAGAGGACTGGGGCAAGGAAGTTGGGGGAGGAAACCCGCTAAAATGAAAACAAAGAAGAGGTCAGATCAAAAGCCAAGCTACTACACTGTTCAAAGGCAGATTCCAGTTGTCTGTCTGGGGTAGGGCTGACATGGGCGATTTAAACAAGATACCCCAGGCGATACAGATCCTGCTGGTCCACTGGCGGCACTCTGAACAGCAAGGCTTAGACATTGTTTCCAAACCTCCTTTATAAGAGTCACCTGGGAGGACCTTGTAAAAAAGCTGTTTGGGGGATGAGGTAACCAGGTGATGGGCACCTGGTTATTACGGAGGGCACATGTTGTGATGAGCACTGGGTGTAATATTATCTGGCCTATGCAAACCCACTGAATCAAAATAGGTAGGATGGGGGGAATATCCCAGAAGCTGTGTATTTAAAAAGCAGCACCTGGGGGCACCTAAGTGGGTCAGAAAAAAAAAAAAATGTGGATGACCTCCTTCTCGCCAGTGACACACAAGAAGACTGCACAAAAGGAACCAAGGCCCTCCTACAGCTCCTGACAGACTCGGAATACTGAGCCTCATGGAAGAAGGCACAAATCTGCCAACAACAGATCCGACACCTTGGTTTCCTCCTCAGCCAAGGGAAGAGAGAACTAGGGCCGGAGAGGAAAAGAGTCATCATCTCCCTGCCACAGCCCCAGACAAAAAGGGGCCTACGAGAATTCCTGGGGGCTGCAGGATTCTGCCACATCTGGATCCCTGGGTTCTCAGCAATAGCAAGACCGTTTATGATCTCTTAGGGGGATCAGATCAAGAACCCCCTGCCTGGACTGAAAAGGAAAAAATAGCACTCGGGGTACTCACCCAGACTGTTGGGCCCTGGCAACGGCCAGTTGCTTACCTGTCAAAGAAGCTGGACCCCATGGCAGCAGGATGGCCACCATGCCTCAGGGCGCTGGCAGCCACAGTCCTACTCATCAAGAAGGTGGACAAACTTATCCTGGGGCAAGAACTTAATGTCAAGATCCCTCATGTAGTTGTGTCCCTCATGAACGCACAGGGACACCGCTTCCTTTCCAACTCTCGGCTAGCACAATACCAAGGGCTCCTCTGTGAAAACCCGTGGGTCACCCTCGAAAGAGTAAGGACATTAAATCCAGCAACCTTTCTCCCCATGGAAGAGGGGGAACCAGACCATGACTGCTCCGAGGTGACTGATGAAGTCTACGTGAGCTGTCCAGATCTGCGGGATCAAGCCATAAAGAATCCAGAGCTCATGCTGTTCAGCGATGGCAACAGTTACCTGCACTCCATTTGACCCCAAGGCACAGGAAAGCCAACAGATGGTAAACACCTCCTTCGTGGCTCAGGCCACCCCAGACCACCAAAAGCGGAGAAGCCCAGAACCCCCTTGGCAAGTGATCAGTGTGCCTACTGTAAAGAGAAAGGGCATTGGAAAAACATATGTCCCAACCAGGGAAGACTCAAAAACCCAGCTGCTACAAGGAAGAACCATGAGAGGAGGAGTTCATAGGCCTTGCAGGAATAGACTCAGACTGAGGGGGACCATGCTCTTTCCTCCTTGGGCCCCATGAGCCCATGGTCAGAATGAAGGTGGGGATCAACCAGTGACTTTTATGGTTGATACTGGGGCCAAGCACTCTGTTGTCACCTCCCCAGTGGTCCCTTTCAGCAAAAGGACTACGACCATCCTCAGGGTCACTGGGACACAGGTGATACCACAACCCTTTTGCCAGGCTCACCAGTGTGAACTCGGGGGCCACAAGGTCCGACATGAATTCCTTTATCTGCCTGATTGCCCCATCCCTCTCCTGGGCCGAGCCATATTCTCCAAGCTTAGGGCTCAGATAAGTTTTGAGCCCACTGGACACACTAGCCTCTGATTGAACCCAAGGCAAGAGGAGACAGGGTCTCTGAACAGGTCTGGCCAGATTGCCTAAGCCCAGTCATGTGTGAAATGCTTCAGAACACTTGATGGAGACAAAGCGGAGCACTCACTCCACAAATCCTAGCCAGAGATCCCGAGGATTCTGCCCCCACCTTACATATCCCCAAGACTGTCTACACCTGGCCCTTCAGCTCCAGACACTCCATCACCATCAGATCCACTGGTGCCCCCAGGTCCAGAAGATCCACCAGCATCCCCAGGCCCAAAGGATACATTTTCTCCAGGACCAGCAGCCAGGCTGTGCCCCAGACCAGGCACAAGCGCCTCCAAATGCCGGTACGAGAGACGTGGGAACCCGAGAGGCATGATGAAGATGGGATGGTCCAACCCAGCCGTTCCATGATGTATTATCAGCCCTTTTCCACCACCAACCTCCTCAACTAGAAACATAACACCCCATCCTACTCTGAGAAACCACAGGCCATGGTAGACCTCATAGAATCCCTCTTCCAGACTCATCGGCCAAGCTGGGAAGACTCCCAACAGTTACTCCGCACTCTGTTTAACACAGAGGAAAGGAGGAGAATAATGAAAGGTGCATGGCAGTACCCAGAAGAGCATGCACCAGCGGGAGTCATTGACCCTGCTGCCTGGGCTAATACAGGCACACCTGAAGAGTGCCCAGCATGGGACTTCACTACAACTGAGGGACAGGCCCACATCTGCCAATACTAGGAGGCCCTCCTCTGGGGAATCCAGGTAGGAGCTAAGAAACCCATGAACATGACTAAGGCATCCTCGGTCACTCAACAACCAGGGGAATCCCCCGGGGGCTATACGAAAGACTGTGTGAAGCCTATAGGATATACAAGAGGGTGCCTGGAAAGCAGGTTGTGCAGTAACCACAACCACTGAAGTCCCAGAAGCTAAGGCATTACCAGCTGGATGGTCAGCTCAACGATCTGAATTATATGCCTTAGTCTAATCCCTCACCCTCGGTGAAGGCAAGCGAGTCAACATCTATACAGACTCTCGGTACACCTTTGCTACTGTACATATACATGGAGCCATCTACAAGGAAAGGGGCCTCCTATTTGTAGCAGGAAAAGCTATCAAGAACAAGGAGGAGATACTGAGACTCCTTGAAGCCATCTGGCTTTCAAAGGAAGTAGCAATCCTGCACTGTAAAGGACACCAGAAAGGAGACAACCCCATAGTGCAAGGAAATTGTCTGGCAGATAAGGCAGCCTAGACCACAGCCAGTGAGGACATAGACAGAGCCCCTTCCCTCGCCATGGCCCTAACACCCCCGGAAGAAGTCCCTCTGCCCAGTTACACTAAAAAGCCATGGCTGAGGGAGCCACCCTGACTGAAAAGGAATTGTGGATAATGCCAGACGGGCACATCTTTGTTCCAACAGCAACTGGAGGGCATCTAGTCAAGGAACACCAACTCACTCATCTGGGAACTACATCAGTCAGCTGCCAGCACTATGCCAAGCAATGAGTGAATGATGCATAACATGTGCTAAAAATAATGCTTAGTCTGCACCATGGACCCTGCCAGGTGTCCAGAGGATGGGAGCAACCCCCTTCGAAGATCTAGAGGTAGACTTCACAGATGTGTAGCCGAACAGGGTGTTCAGATATCTCCTAGTAATAGTATACACATACTCTAGGTGGGTCGAAGCCTTCCCAGCCAGGATGGAGCAAAGCCAGGAAGTAGCTAAAATCCTCTTGCAGGAGATCGTGCCCTGGTTTGGCCTGCCACTAACAATCCATAGTGACAGTGGACCTGCATTTGTGGCAGACATTTTATAGGCCTTGAATTCTCTCAACATCACCTGGAGACTCCACACCTCTTACCAGCTCCAAAGTTCAGGGAAAGTAGAGTGAATGAATTGCACCCTCAAGGAACCTTAGCAAAATTCTGTCAGGAGACTAACCTTCATGGCCGGATGTGCTACCCCTAGCTCTCCTGCGTGCTTGCTGCACCCCCGGTACATCAGGTTTCTCCCCATTCAAATTAATACATGGACGGCTTCCCCCGTGCTTGGGAAGCCTTCCAGGAAACTTACATAGGTTGGAGATAAAGGGATAAAGGAGCAACTTCAGGCCCTGGGGGCCACCCTAAATAAATTACAAAATCACACCATTAAGAGGGCCCCAATCTCTTTAGGGTCTCAGGTACACTCCCTCCAGACAGGGGACTCAGTTTGGGTCCAAGATTAGAACAAAGAACCCCTCAACCGCAGTGGACTGTTGTTCTAAATGCCCCTACTGCCTTCAAGCTCTCAGGTGTCACCCCCCGTGGGTCCACCACTCAAGAGTGAAGAAAACTCATCATTCAGATGAGGAGCCATGCCAGTGGAGAGTCCAGCCATGGGCCCTGGCTCTCATCAGTATGATTTCCCTCATCTTAGGAGTCAGACTCTACATTGTTGCCCCTCCTGACTGGACTTTCCCCCAGAGGTTTCTACGTAAGTTCATAGATCCCACTTTTACTGGCCCTCTGCTGTCTACTTCTGAGCGCATTTCACCATGGTTTTCCTGGCCCCAGTCAGTCCTGGTCTTCTCCTACCTGGAGTGCTGTTAAGTTTATGATTAAGTCCGTGTTTACCCCAAGCCTTGCAGTCAACTCTCAGAGTCAAACAGAATGATGCCCTCTAAACGAGGTGTTTAAAGGGGCATCAAAGGGAGGAATAAGGAAAATCTGTGTCCTCGGGTGCCTGGGTGGCTCAGTTGGTTAAGCAACTGCCTTCGGCTCAGATCATGATCCCGGAGTCCTGGGATCGAGTCCCACTTCGGGCTCCCTGCTCAGCAGGAAGTCTGCTTCTCCCTCTGACCCTCCCCCCTCTCACATGTTCTCTCTCTCTCTCTCATTCTCGCTCTCTCAAATAAATGAATAAAATCTTAAAAAAAAAAAAGAGGAAAATCTGTGTCCTAAGATGACCCACCGAGCCAGCGGGAGAGTCCCAGTCCTTGTCCCAGGGCTCTTCCGGGTTCTTCTCTCTGCCCCGCTTTGCACACGTGCCGAAAGTGCCAAGAATGCAGAAGTAGAAGTGTATAAATTGCCCCCTTTGTTTGTGCTCCGGGCTCGGACCTTTGGAGATCACTCTCCTCTGAGCCCACCAGTGTTAAATAAACTTCTTATCCTCCAAGATCTCCGAGTGCCACTTGGTTCTTCTGTCGGGCAACCCAGTCCAGGTTCCTTAACATAAGTATATTGCTTATATGCAGACTCACTGTTGCTATAGAATCCACTTATTTTACCAATGTTAAACTCTCTTAAAAATAGGAAGATTCATGTGACTGTATAATGTAGATGATAAAATTAGGGAGAAACTGTGATAGGTTGAAGTGGGTGGATAAGTTTACTGAAGGGTGAATAGGATTTGCTTTTGCTGAAAGGAGGTTAGAGCACATGAAGAAGGGATTATGAGGAGAAGTATGAGTAAAAGGAAAAAGATCTCAGGAGAAATGAGAATTATTAGATAAAATGATAAGAGGGAACTAAATTCTAATGTCACTACTAACTGAAGATTTTTTTTTTCAAAGTTTTAGAAATGATGGAAGGTGTTGTTCCAGGAATGTAGACCACTCAGGAGTGGTTATTTGCTAGACAATCTGGGATTCAGTAGTTCTCAAATTAGAAGGGCAATATACCCATTACTACAATCCTTCTGCTCTTCACATACAGAAACAGAAATGTTCAAGAAGATAGGGCCATAACCCTGATGATTGCATTGCTATCTACACAAGAGAAAATCAATTTGATGTTATTTTTCTTGATTAACTTAATTGGGTTGACCAGTACTCTAGTCTTCATGTAAACTGAGACTGGAAGATGTTGTGGATCCAGCAAGTCACAGTAACAAATAATATCAAGTAACATGCAAGTAACAACAGTGCTTTCTTCTGATTCCCATTGTAAAAAAACACCAGCCAGTTCGCAAGAAGAGGCTACAATCAGCATATTTTTAAATGAATTCACATCTTTATATACATCCAAATAGCAATTTTAAATTCAGGTACTCCAGAAGATATTTCAATTGACAAATTGTTTATTTCAATAAACTGGAAATTTATTTAATAAATAAATTAGGGGTGTCTGTATGGCTCAGTTGGTTAAGAGTCTGCTTTCCGCTCAGTCATGATCCCAGGGTCCTGAGATTGAGCCCTGAATTGGACTCCCTGCTCAGCATAGAGTCTGCTTCTCCTTCTCACTCTGCCTGCTGCTCTGCTATTTGTGTGCTTTTTCTCCTCTATGTCAAATAAATAAATAAAATCTTTTAAAAAAAATTAAATCTCACTTAAGAGCTAATAATATTAATCAGTTCCTGACAGTCTATGATAGCTAATCCCATACCATTACTTCTCTGAGGAAGGATTAAACAGTAAGAGCAAGGATAGAAAAGAAGCAAACAAACAAATTGGGTGTGGGGGCTCACTTATAGGAATCCTTGAGTTAAGAACACAAATCAAAATCTATCTGGGCTTCCACCTTGCAGTATAAATTCTGACCTTGATGTATCAACCTGTAAACTCATAGTTTGTCCAGAAAAGACTGACAGTAGCAGTTCAACAAAAACAAAGACAACTGAGAATGGGAAAATGCTAACATTTTTTTAAAGATTTTATTTATTTATTTGACAGAGACATAGTGAGAGAGTGAACGCAAGCATGGGGAGTGGGAGAGGGAGAAGTAGGCTTCCCACCAAGCAGGGAGCCAGATGTGGGGCTCAATCCCAGGACCTTGGGATCATGACCTGAGCCAAAGGCAGACGCTTAACGACTGAGCCACCCAGGCACCCGGAAAATGCTAACATTTTGAGAGGTGCTCCAGGAGTTATCTCAGGACTATATTCAAGTTAGCCCAGCACACAATTCTTCTGTTAAAATATTTGTAAACCAATCTGCTTCATCTATCAATTATCCACTGCCTAACGTTGAGGACTCTGAATCTGGCTAGTACATGTGCCAGAGGAAATACGTTGCTCTATTCATAAGAGGATTCCTCTATTCACATCCAATGGGGTTTTCAAGCTCTATTGGACTCGCAAAAATTGAGAGAAAAACAACGCTCAAAAATGTTAGGAGTTTCCTGCCTATCCTTGACTAATAAAAGCCATTTGTTCAGTAAGGAACTTTTAGAAATCACAAGATAAAGTTAGTTATAAACCATCCAATGTGATTGCTGTGGGTTACTTGAAAGTTGTCCTTGGAAGCTACCTTTGGATTGCCGTATGTCCGGTGGGTCTTTCTGCTAATGCTTCCCTGATTTACCTGTAGAAGTAATCTTATTCATTAGCAAAGGCTTATACTTCTGTCCAAATCTAATAGAATGCACAATAGACAGTACAATTAAAAATTAATTAAATATTTTCATTTTATTATGTTAAACAAAAATTTCTTACTTATTCCTGCCCCCATAGAATTTTAATTAGACAGGCAAAATATTTGTTTACAAATGACCTATCATGTCCATTTGTATATATTACACAGAGAGATGGGAAGTTGTGTTTTGCTATTTGTTTGCTTTATTTTTTATAGGAACGAAGGTGCACAATCAACTGCCTACTTGTATTCTGAAAAAAATGTCCTTTGTTCCTTCTAGATTTTACTTCAAGAGTGTTGAGAAACCTAATGAGATTTGTTACCAGCATCATAAGAAGAGAACTTCAAAGCCATGGAATCTAGAAATAAAATTTATGAATGATGTGACAGAAGAGGAAGGAGGCACGTACAACTGATAAAACAACCAACCACACAATATA
Source organism: Callorhinus ursinus (assembly GCF_003265705.2). Taxonomy (NCBI): domain Eukaryota; kingdom Metazoa; phylum Chordata; class Mammalia; order Carnivora; family Otariidae; genus Callorhinus; species Callorhinus ursinus. The sequence continues at coordinate 29,332,341 of NW_027397073.1, forward strand.
GGTACACTTTTACCTTAATTTATAACCCCATATTTTTCTTGAGCTCCCTTCCTCTAAAAATCACCATACTGTCTTTAATTCTACCAGATGCTTTTATTGTGTTCCTTTGATAAATGTGCAGTTTTGTAGTTACTGGAAAATTTATTGGAAGTTAATTTTTTGGTGTGTGCTGAGAGATAATCATCTAAGAGTAAAACTTGGGCATCACATTTTGGAAGCCTGGAGAAGAACTATACTCAGAGTAGCAGGAGGGGAACCTGAACCATCCTACACCCATATCATAGGTTTTTAATGGGCAGTTTGGATGTCCTTAAGAAAAACTAGAGCATAAGCCATTTTTGTTAACAATGCTACAAGTTTTAACTTATTTTTCTGGATACCATTCCTTTGCTTAAGATGATTTTTGAACACCTGCCATAGGAAATCTGCCTTGTACCTACTCTTCTTGAGAAAGGTTTCTTATTCATAGGTCACCATGTTCTGTACCACGTGACTCCATTCTCCTGACCAGAGCAGGCCAGAACAGTACCCACGGGCTGGCCAGGGTCTGGATAGTAGTTCATACTGAGACTTCTCTGCCAGACTTGTGTTACCATAGGGTGATGACAGCCCAGGCTAGTCTGGTCTGCTCCAGGGAATTGTCAAAACCAAAAATAAAAAGAGACTCTAGGGTTAGAAATCAACCAATGTCTCCTTCTGAGGATATGATTAGTAATAGAATTGCTATTGAAATTTGACAACCTGTGTCACAATAGTGAAGCCATTTATGTACCCAAGTTACTGTTTATTTCCCTCTAAGTCTATTCATATTAGTTCAGAGCTCTTTTTTAGTTTCCTTACATTCCCATATATCTGCCCCTATATACCCCACTAACTGAAGCAACTCAAGTGTGCACTTTATACCGGTAAGTCAGCCTACCTAACGTAGTCTTCACAGGGCCGAGATCAGGAAGCAATAGAGTGATGTTGGCCTGTTGACAGCACTTCCCCCTGACCATGCGGAACCTAATAACTAGTATTGTTGACACTCAAGCATGTGGTAGAACAAACATATGTTTCACAGTCGCCTTTAGTTCTTCGCTTATGGATTTTGATTCCATTAAGGATGAATTGGAAACAAGGAGATCACTCTGTTTGGGAAGCTCTATTCAGGCCCCATCATGATACTTAAGCCAAAATGACAGAATTGGGTATAAAATGCCTGCTAGCATTGTGAGCAGGTCACAAATGACAGAAATCAGAGCCATGAAGAGATTCATCCATATAAGTAGATACACTAGTTCTGTGCACTGTGACATTTCAAAGACAGTATTTTATTTGTTTATTTTTTTATCTTTTCCACAATGGGCTTGTATTGTTATTTAAAAAGACAATATAATAATATATGGTAATCTTTCCCCACAAGATGTTTCTCAGTAATGCTAAGAGTAATGACTTCTGACTTTGTTGCTATGACTTAAGTTATGAAATCAAACAAATGGCAAATTCAAACAATTTGAAGGGAAGGAAGGAAATACAAAAGGATAGAAGGAAGGAAGAAAACCTGGATTCTTAAATATTTCAGCTAATGAACTCCAACTATATGTTTAAAATGATCAAGATGTTAAATCTGTATCGGAATATTGACAGTGTCCTTCTTGAAGAGGCTATTACATGTATGTGAGAGAGATACATGCATGTGAGTTGAAGTCAGCTGAACACTGAACCCTGAAACCTTTCTGCTGCTCATGACTGAGGTGTTTTTTTTTTTTTAAGATTTTATTTTTTTATTTGACAGAGAGAGAGGGAGACACAGCGAGAGAGGGAACACAAGCAGAGAGAGTGGGAGAGGGAGAAGCAGGCTTCCTGCTGAGCAGGGAGCCCGATGCAGGGCTTGATCCCAGGACCTCGGGATCATGACCTGAGCCGAAGGCAGATGCTTAATGACTGAACCACCCAGGTGCCCTAGGACTGAGGTGTTTTTAAGAAAATCAATTGGATTCTCAATTTAGATAGATAGATGATAGATAGATAGATAGATAGATAGATAGATAGATAGATAGATGATAGATAGATGATAGACAGGAAGTAGAAAGGGAGGGAAGGGAGGGAAGAAAGAAGGAAGGAGGCTCAAGCCTAGTAAAATTATATTCCACAACTATACAGAAATTAGTAAAAATATTAGACATTTTTTAAATTCCTTGAAAAGATAAAAGGCTGGGTAGTATTATTGCTTTTTAGACAGAATTTAGGATTATAGAATTAATTTCATTTGGCTAGTATTCTAGCAAACTTAGCCAATAGGAGAATAAATAGACCTCAATTGCCAAGACTTACATCAAAGGAGCATAGATGACTGGATCAGGAGGCTTCACACCTGATTTTAACTCCAGATCAGTTCATTAATATAAACTGTAAATCAAAGGCCATAAGCCCTGGGGCTGGTGATAAGGTAGACTGACATATAAGCCAGGAGGTCTGAACCACAAAGAGATCAAAGTTGGAGACTGAGCAAACCATAAAGCCCATGTCACTGGGCACAGACAGCTGGCCTAAAGCCAGAAATTAGGACAAATAGGCCCAGAGCCAAAAGTTGATCCCAGAAGTGGGATACAGACTCCTGACTTTGCTCAGTGGTTAATCTACATAATGCTCAATAAATATTTACCTCCCTGGCTGAATGAGTGAATGTTGATAAGCAGTCATCCATCTGTCCAACCAGTGCAATAAGGGGCTTCTGCATTTTAAAGTATATATAATTAATGAAGGAGAATAGTCAATTCAATAATAACCAATGATAATAGTACTGCTACTAATAATAATGGTAATGATGTATAGCTACAATTTATTGAGCACTTATTATACAGCAGATACTACAATGAGTCATTTATATATGTTATCACACATCATTTTCATCAAAACCCTCTGAAATCATTGTTAATTATTATCACCCCGTTTCTGCAGTTTCTGCAGGCCTGGAGAGATTTAGACATCTCAGAGTTACCAGGCTACCATGTGGCAGGGCCTAAATCACATTGAGGTGTGATTGCTTTTAAAATTTAGAGTCTTCATTCACTAACATGACTTCCATTACTATATATTTATTGAACAGCTGTTATAGTTTGGTCAATCCCTAATGCTTTGCAAGAAATTAAAAAAAAAATAAGACACATTACTGGCTTCAAAGGAGATCATTCTTTGAAGCCAATAGTGTGTCTTACCGAAAGGATGATACTTCATGTGTTAAGGATCAATAGCAAATGGTTTTTATTTTTCTTTGTGGTTTTTGCCTTTTCTTTCCTTTTTTTTTTTTTTTTTTGGTAGGGAGGGGAAGTGCAGTATTAGGGTATAATGTGCTTGTACATACCTGATTTTCTCCTGATGAGACATTAAAAATTAAAATAAGCATTTTAAATTGAGATATAATTAATATATTATAAAATTCACTTTTCAAAGTATATAATTCAATGGTTTTTAGTATATTACAAAGTTGTGAAACTATCATTATTCATTAATTTCAAAACATTTCTATCACTCCCATCAATCCCTAATGTTAAAGTTTGATTTTGAATTTCATTATTTCTCAATATTTTTAAGGCAACAAGACAATTTTTTAAAAAAAACTTTTTTATACAAAAATTCAGAATAAAAGGTACATTAGAACAGAATTGCCAGGCATCTGAGTGGCTCAGTTGGTTAAGGACCTGCCTTCAGCTCAGGTCATGATCCCAGAGTCCTGAGATTGAGCCCCACATCGGGCTCTCTGCTCAGCAGGGAGCCTGCTTCTCCCTTTCCCTCTGCCTGCCACTCCCCCTGCTTGTGCTCTCTCTCTCTCTCTGTCAAATAAATAAATAAAATCTTAAAAAAAAAAAAAAACAGAATTGCCTTCATGGTATAAGTAAGTGCGAATAGAGCTATCCCTGTCCCCTTACTACTTAGAATTCAGTTTCAAAAGTAATGGTTTAGCAGAATTTTTAATATGCATTGTAAGCATAATGTAGAAAGAACTGAGAGTCCTAAGTGGGTGGGTGGGTGGGGACAACAAAGGTGTGGGAAGAGCTCCAAAATATTGTATTATATAAGTGAAGCACATGGAAGTACTCTCACCTGCTGCTTGGGTTGAACTGGTTCTCCCCAAAATTCACATGACCTAACCCCTATTACCTTAGAACACCTTATTTGAAAATAGTTTTGCATATGTAGTTAAATCCATTAAAGTGTGTCCTAATCCAATATAACTGATGTCTTTATAAAATGGGGAGGTGTGGACACAGATACCCACACAGTGAAGGCCATAGAAAGATGAAGGCAGAGATCAAGGTGATTCTTCTACAAGCCAAGAATTGTCAAAGATTGCCAGCAAACCACCAGAAGCTAGGGGAGCAGCATGGAACAGATTCTCCCTCACAGCACCCAGAAGGAACCAATCCTGTCAACATTTTGATCTTGGATTTCTAGCCTCCAGAACTAGAAGACAATAGATGTCTGTTGTTTAAGCTACCCAGTTTGTGGTGATTTGTTACGGTAACCCTAGCAAACCAGTACATAGACCTGACATCTATCCTGAGATTCATGTTTTTTGGTGGCACTTATTCAAAGTTCTCATGAAAGTTGCTAGTGTTCCAGAGAAGTGCTCATTCTTTGTAAGAGGAAATTCCTCAGGCCCAAATCCAATTGTCTGCATGCCTAATTGTTGTGGGAAAATCCTTCATTCATTTCACTCCTTTCTCATCTTTATCTGTCACTGATGAATGAATGTCTTCATCTCCTCGTGGTCACTTCCTTTGATCCTAAGCACCAAGTCCTATTTGTCTTTTCATCCTAGCACGTGCTATGATCTCAACAGGAATAGCACAAAATCACTGAGATCTGAGCTTGCTGTTAGTAAAACAGGGTGATAAGAGAGAGGCTCAGAAAGAGGAAATAAGATTTGTAGAGAAACAAATATCAATGATTTCGTAATTTGACACGTGTTTTTTGAAATCCAGGTGAATTAGTTGTCAAGCTAGTGGCTTGTCCTTAGGATCTTCCCATTCACACTGCAAAAACCTATGCACAACAGCAGATATCTAGGAAGGAAATTCCGTCTGTGAAATATAGTATGTTCTCTGTCCCTTCAGAATAGAGCAAACTCTCTTTCCTTTTAAGGTATTCACTGAGAACTTTTCTAATTGTACCCAAAATATATATTAAAGGGTTCAAACATTGCTCGTAAAAATACAGTGAGTACAATAAAGTAAGCTTGAGAAAAGAAAATGTTATTAAGAGAATTATAAGGAAGAGAAAATACATTTACAGTACTGTGCTATATTTATTGAAAAAATTCTGCATATATGGGATTGAGCCTCGCATCAGGCTCCCAGCTCAGCAGGGAGTCTACTTCTCCCTCTCCCTCTGCTGCTCCCCCTGCTTGTGCTCTCTCTCTCTCTCTCAGTCAAATAAGTAAATAAAATCTTTAAAAAAAATAGAAAACATTTCTGGTTATAAGTATCAAAATCCTTAAACTTATGTGTATTTGGCAAAACAATCCCACTTCTAGGAATTGGTCTTCAGGATGTAGTTGCATATGCACAGAGATTAATATACATGTCTGACCATCATAGTGTGTTTTAAAAGGAAAGGCTTAAAACATCCTAAGTAGCCAATAACTTGGAACCTACAATGGAATGCCATGAAAATATTATATGATATTGTATGATATTTGCTATCATAGAAACATGAAGCCTTATGTTTTAAAAATCAGTTTACAAAAAGAAGATACATATTCTGATTATATTTTTGTTTAAAATACTGCACATAAGAATGGTAGGTAACAATATTTTGTAGGTGGTTCTTTCTAGGTAGTTGACTGTAGGTAACTTTATATTCTTCTATTTACTTAATTTATATAATAAACATCGAATTACATGTGCAGTGAAAGGTTTTTCTTAAAAAATAACTTTTTCTTGGGGCGCCTAGGTGGCTCAGTCAGTTAAGCAACTGACTCTTGATTTGGGCTCAGGTAATGATCTCAGGGTCATGAGATTGAGCTCTGCACTGGGCGTGGAGCCTGCTAAAGATTCTCTCCCATTCCCTCTGCCCCTCCTTCTACCTCCCCTCTTGAAAGCAAGTCCTCTCGCTCTCTTACAAAACAAAAAAACCAACCCACAACTTTTTATTAATTTGGCTCATAAACGATTTATAATGCACACAGACTGATTATAGCCAAATTTGGGATCTTTTATATTCAGCAAAGAATACAAATAGGAATGAATCCCCTAGTATTCCAGTTGTAGCTCTTGTTGAGTTCATCTGAAGTTTAGCAGTCATTTAATCTCCAATCTTGACAGGATTCAGTGGGTGGCCAATTTAACATGAATTGACATCAAAATGTCATCTTTAGAAATTTAAAGAGGATTTTTTTTCAAAAAAGAATGAAATAAGATAACCTAAGGGGTGAGAATGGAAACAACAGAGCATTTAATTGGAAAACAAAAACCAAGAACAACAAAAAAACAAGTCTATGTTGGTTTCAGGATTTCCAGGACATTATTGGAATTTCAGAGAGGAAATAGACCTTATGGAATTGGTAGCTGAGCTCCTCTCCTCCAGGTTCCCCTTCTTCCCCCTAAATAGTTGGCATTTCTCTAGCAGCTTTAAGAAATCAATTTCCTTATGGAAATAGTACCTGTTCAATTTATAGCTTTAATTTAGTCAGCACCCTTATATATTTTCCAGGAATTTGGTTAGTAAAGACACTTCTAAATAATCAAGATAGTTTGGGGCTCCTGGGTGGCTCAGTCAGTTAAGCATCTGCCTTCAGCTCAGATCATGATCCCAGGTTCCTGGGTTGGAGCCCCATGCTGGGCTCCCTGCTCAGTGGGGAGTCTGCTTCTCCCTCTCCCTTTGACCCTCTCTCCTGCTTCTGCTCTCTTTCTGTCTGTCTCAAAGAAATAAAATCTTAAAAAAAAAACCACAAAAACAAAATAGGTTACATTAGTATAAAATACAATAGGATAAGCTACTAGTAATAGTTAACATTCATTATGATTTATAAATTGCAAATCATATTTTAATACATCATTTAATTTATTTCACATAGAAAAATTATAGAGCTATATTTTTAATCCCACATTTATAGATGAAGGATTTGTCTTGATTACGTAGTCATGTATGTTATCCTGTCAATCATAACAACACAAGAATAACATTTTTTGAGTGTGTAATACATGTGCCATGCACTTTGCTAGTACTTTACATAACTTGTCTCCAGTCTTTACAATGGACATGAAAATTACCTATTTTTATTTCCATACTAAATATTTAGAAATTTATGGCACTCAAATGTTAACTTGCTTGAGCTCACCTGGCTAGTAGGTAGTGTTTTCTATTTCCCTAGATTCTATTTCCAGATGAATATTTGCACCAGTTCTTATTTACATATACATTTATATCCAGTGCATGGGAAGAAAATAGATCAAATTAAAATGTAGGCTATTTGGAAACATAAGAACCAAGTCAGACAGCCTTTCCAGATGCAGAGTAGGCGGTCAGCTGTCACTTTTGTGATCCAGCTTGGAAAGGCCACTTAGACCTCTTTACAGTGTTCCTACATTTGGTTTCATAGCCTTGGGGCCTTGAGGAGTGGATGAAACCAGCAAACTCAGAGGAAGTAGAAAACAACACAGAAAGAGGTGGGGGGAAAGAGCCAAGAAGTCTAGGTGGGGGGAGTTGGGGGGGTACTTGTGATGGAAAATAAGATGGGGGGCATGTGGGTATTACACTCAGTTAAGCATCTGGCTCTTGGTTTCAGCTCAGGTCATGATCTCAGGGTCGTGAGATCAAGCCCCACATTGGACTTGCACTGGGCATGGAGTCTGCTTGAGATTTTCTCTCTCCCTCTGCCCCTCCTGCTTGTGCTCACATACTCTCTCTCAAGTAAATGAATAAATAAATCTTTAACAAAAAAAGAAAGAAAAGAAAATAGGGTGGGATGGCAGGAAAGTTAATTCCTGGATTTTACAGTTTTCTCCCTCCCTGGAAAAAAGGAGAAAAGAATAGGAGATATCACTGCCTGGAAAATGTCTACGGAACAGGGAAAATATTATGGCCTAAGAGGGCATACCAAAGTCACACACCTGTCTGAAATTGTTCCCCTATCTATTTTACCTTGTAACTGTATATAAATTTAGTTATATGAATGCACATGGAAAACATTTAACCATGAGTTATACTTACTATGCTCCTAAGTAGTTTAATTAAAAATGTGTGCTTCCTCAATGAAAAGAAACTCATTACATTAATTGAAGAAAAGGAACTCAAAGGGCACCTGGGTGGCTCAGTCAGTTAAGCATACGACTCTTGGTTTTGGCTCAGGTTATGATCTCATGGTCATGGGATCAGGTCCTGCATCAGGCTCTGCCCTCAGCACAGAGTCTGCTTCAGATTCTCTCTCCCTGTCCCTCCTGCTCTCTCTCTCTCTCTCTCTCAAATAAATAAATAAAATCTTTAAAAAAAAGAAAAGAAACATAAAAGAAGAACAAGGCTCCTGTTCAGTTTTTGACTTTTTTTTTTTAAGGAACTATTATGTTCTTATTTGGAATAATTTAAACATGTTTTAGTTAGGAAGTTTAATTGTCATAAACTGTGAAATAGAATTCTGTTCACCTGGACAATGCATATACTCAATTTAGAACAATACAGAGATTAGATTACACTAGAACAATTTGGAATACTAAAAGCCTATGATTTGCATACATTATTATGATTGGGAGTTAAGCTTTCTCTCTCTGGATATTTTAAAAATGTCTTATTTACACATTTATTCACATTGCAAACTCTTTCCGATGGATTCAATAACGCAAAGCTGAGTAGCTTTTCATCTTAAGACTTTCTTAGAGATACACTTGATTAAAGTATATTAAATCATTAAATCATTAGAGCAGTGCCTCCAGCCTTGACTGCACATTGGAATTCCTCGGGAGTTTTACAACTCAATGCCTAGCGCTCTCCCCAAGAGCTCCTAATTTAATTGGTCTGGGATATGGCCTAGGTATCAGGAATTTTTAAAAAGCTCCCCAGAAAAATGCTAATCCATAAGAACACTGGTTTCAGAAGCCCCATTATTCCTAAAGGCATTGGTTGTCATAAATTAAGGTAGGCACAGTCCAAGACAGGGCTGGGGAAATGAGACGAAGCAGAGAGTGTTCATCATGTGTTCCCTGGGTATATGGCTGTCTTGTCATTAGTTCTGTGCCCATACAACAATAAAGAAACAACAACAAAAATTTACCTCATAATTGGTAGATATGTTGGGAAGTGTAGGAGGCCTTGTTAAGGGAAGAACTCTAACATAAAGGAGACATTTTGTATTTTTTCTATTTTATATTATATTTTCTAATTTTCTATAGGGTCTTTAGGATTCTTCCTTATATAGCTTGCCTACTTTGGTTGTTTTTTCATTCAGTAACTATTCCTGAGTACCAACTGTGTACTAAGGATTTTAGTGGTAGAAAGAGGAATAGTATATGAGCCTTACACCAAAGGAGCTTCCACATGAGAAGATAAAACTGTACACACAAAGTTACACATGCATACATACACCCATTCACGCAACTACAAAGATATATGATAAATACTGTGGCAGAAATACAAGTCAGCCAAACACATCATGGATTTAAAAGAAGATGATCCATTCTTCCAAAATTGTACATTGCTAATCATGTAGTAAATGACTATAGAAAAAAATTTTTATCAAAAATAAATTTCTTAATTTCTGTGCATTGTGTTCACAGAAAACTTTTTAAACATAAGAGTCATATTGTATTTATTTGTATTAGCTCTGAATCCAGCAAAGTTTAAGGCATTGAATATGCCTTGGTACATTTTTCTGAACTAACGTAAGTTTGCAGTTAAGACAGGATACCTGAATGGATCAAGGACAGTTTAAAACTTATCTCTATTTAAAAACAGAATAGAGGTGTCTACCTGAGGGTGTTATAAGAGAAAAACTTTCTAGAAAGGATTTTTGTGGGTATGAGTTCTTAATGAGAAATATACTCTACCTAGTTTATAGAGAAAGGGATTTTATAAATTATATAGATAATTTACAGAAACATTGGAAAAGGCTAGGGAAATTGACTCCAGGCTAAGCTGCCAAGACAATTTCGATTCCACACTCTAGAACTGGCTCCGCAAGGGAACTGCAACCCGTACCATATTCAGGAAGGTTTCAAACCAGGAAGCCACACTACAGTGCTAAGTACAGAACCAGGTTGACTCTGTGGCAATTTATAGAAGAAAAATTGATGTTTCATTCGTACCTCCTCTCTTTTCCCCACATAATTCAACTTTGAATTATTTTTGCATCTCTTATGGATGTATCTGACTAGCTGAACCTAAATCACATGTCTGCATTTTAGAACCAATAATTATTATTATTTATCATCATCATCATCATCATCATCATCTCCTGGCATAGCAATGTTCACACTGTTGGGAATAAATAAATGATTTGTCCTGGTCTGAAATGAATAGAAAGAATCCTGGGACACTGAGGGGCCACCTTCTCAGACTGGAGACTAGAATCACTCAAGAGGAGCTGCAAATGACCTATCTGCTATGTACAGTGGGGATTTGTTAGGAATGAGAAGTCAGTTCACTGAATTTTCTGGGTTGCTGAGTCCTTTATTAATTCACAAGAGAGTCCTCTTCTGGGATATAGATTCTGGGAATGATTCCGGTTGCCCAAGAAAACAGCAATCTCTAAAAGCTGTCACAGCCTACACCTCAGGGAACTATGCCTGGAAGCTGAACTGGGAAGCTGGTTTTTCTGCCAGGTGGGTTCTCTTGCAGCACCCTAACCAAGCCTCAAGTCTGCTGTTAGAGATGAAACTTTGAGACTTTCTTGTCCATGGAAACTGCTCATTTTCTGTTCATGTGTGCAGGCCTTGCAGCCTGATAATTCCCAATCCCTTTTCCCTAGTCCTCCCACCCTCTTACCCAAAGCTCTCCTGTCCTGGAGTCACCTGTCCTGCTGCAGCTTCTCTCCTGAGCTGTTGATACCAAGTCTAAGGAATGTTGAGATTGTTCTATAGCAATCCCTCTGATCAGTAATTCAGCTGGTCAGCATTTAGAGAAATGCTGATGGTCTAAGCATAAATGACTCTGTGCTTTCCATCAGTCTTGACAGATGTGATGAAAGGGAAGTCTTTGCTTCCTTTTAAATGGTCAGGAAAAAATAACAAAATAAAGAGAAAAATACTGTTTTTCATGAAAAATAATGAATGAACCAGAACACGTAAGTTTTTCAGATATAATATACATAAGAGAAAATATAAGACTAAGCAGTACACTCAAATGAGAGCAGTTCTAATGTTGTGGTTAGGTTATCAGCTAATAATCAAATTATTTTTCTGCCCACGACCTCATTCTTTCTCCCCAGCTAGGCTAAATCTCTTGAAGGTGGAGAAAAGTCTCATATAAACTGAGTGTGGAGCACATTGTTCATCTCGTACTAAGTGAGCTGTGCTATTCAAGTGGATTTGGAGACCAACCTTGTACATCTTTGTTTATAATTTTCTTGTGTTATTTCAAAAATATCTGACCATTTCCTTCACACTTTGCAAGATCAGTGCATGTTACCACATGTGATAGTGTACAGTGGTGATTGTTCATGATTTATTTTCCCATGAGTTACCAACTTGTAGGCTCTTTTGAATTTCAGTAGCAATAAAATTTATATTTAAATAATTATCTAAATTCTCAAACTTTTTTGATTGACTTCCCTGCTATATGCTAATCCACTATTCCTATTAGTGTAATTCTGTTGTTTTCTTTACTGCCAACTTCATTGTTGGAAGTCTTAGCTACCACATTTTCCATGTTTTTTTTTTTTCTTCATTTTTACAGACTTCTGGCTTTAACTTTTTCTAAATTATCCCTCATTGACTTGTACATTTCTACTACTCTCAATCTCAGTTTTCAAATTTCTTGTTTTATCTGATTCATATTCCTAATAAACAGTTTTAAATCATTTATGATTTGAAAACATCAGGTAAAAATGTTAGGAACTTAGTACTGTCAAAGAACCCAAGTGACACTAAATGCAATCCCACTACTGCAAAAAAAAAAAAAGATTTAGTGAATGTGGACATGTAATTTGTTATTATTGGTGAGAATCAATGATGTTTGTTTAATCAGAGACCAAAAAAATAACCCACTGGCTCTTAATAGGACTTTTTTTAAAAGATTGTATTTAATTATTTGAGTGAGGGAGGGAGAGATCACGAGTAGTGCGGGAGCAGAAGGAGGGGGAGAAGCAGGCTCCCGCGGAGCAGGGAGCCCGATGCAGGGCTTAATCCCAGGACCCTGGGATCATGACCTGAGCTGAAGGCAGAAGCTTAATTGACTGAGCCACCCAGGTGCTCTCCGCCCCCCCCTTTTTTTTAATATAAACTAACCTGCAGATGCTGTGGAATAGCAGGAACCACTTCCGGCAGTGAAATTGAACAATTAGGTCACTGCACTGGGGTACCCTGATCAATCTGCTGTAACTGTTGTATGAAAATTACCAGTTTTCCACACCACAGATTAAAAGGCTAAACTTGTCAATTTGTCAGTAGATGTTTAAAAAGGAAAGCTAATTGTTTTCACAAAAAGAATCAAGCCAGCAAATGAGATAGCAAGACCTGCATGATTCAGAGGAGTAGGTCAACTTGTTTAAAACCAATTAAATAATCCCTTCCATCACATGAGCATGCAGCATAAAATCAAGCCCCCGTCCTATAGCTGGAATAGTGGAGCAGTGAGAAGATACTGGGTCTTCGATCACTTCCTTGAGGTCATAGATTAGTCATCCTATAACTCATCCCCACTTTGGGCTTCCCAGTTGCATCCTGGTTGATGATTCTATTGGTAATAGTAACACATATAGTACTTACAGGAAATGTTCCAAGTGCTTTTCATATTAACTTATTTAATCCCCATTAAAAAAATAAGAAAAAACCTTGGAGTTTCTTTCTATAAATATTCCATTTTACAGATGAGGAAAATGAGGTACAGAGAGGTTAGCACAGTTAGTGTGCAAAGAAGTAAGTACTACATCCTGAAGCTTGGTTCTGGAGTCCATGTTCTTGACTACTAACCTATACAGCCTTTTAAAGAGTGGCCTCAAAACAGCTGCTGCTTATTGAGGTGCTTACAGTGTGCTAGACACTGCCTCAGTGCTTCCCATATATGTAATTGTATACTCCTTTCAATACCCATATCAAGTAGGTGCCTCTGCCAGATTGTGCTGCCCTTGCTTATAAACACTGTAGTGAGATCCATCCAAAAATTAGAAGTTGTGTTTTCAGGTACTCCTTCCAGAAGTTACACTGTGAATCATCACAGTTAAGTAACCACACCCCTCACAAAGGAGAGCTCCCAGGAGAGCTAAAGACAGCAGTCATGCTTATTTCACTGGTTTGTTTCAGGAGTCACATGGGCTGGCACTTGCAGGACCTGTTGTACTTTATAAAGCTTGCCTTTCCTGTCTCCTTTGGTGCTTGCTCCCCTGCATGCTGCCTTCTCTCCAGGTTCCCTCCTACCACTTCTCAAGAGTTGGTTTTGCTCAGAACATTTTCTGACTTCAGTGGCTTCTGTATAAAACAGAGCCACTTATCCTCTGAACCTCCTCCTGGCTAATTTAATTGCTCTTAATGAGACATCACATTGATATAGCTGAAAGGGTCCAGAATATGCCACTATGGGATAAAAATTATTTTGAGCATAAGGCATTTGAGGTCTTGAGATCTCTTAACTGCCTAGAAACAAAGCTTTCTTTAAAAACTTAAGTTGTCGGGGCACCTGGGTGGCTCAGTCCTTAAGCGGCTGCCTTTGGCTCAGGTCATGGTCCTAGGGTCCTGGGATCGAGCCCCACATCGGGCTCCTTGCTCCGCGGGAAGCTTGCTTCTCCCTCTCCCACTCCCCCTGCTTGTGTTCCCTCTCTCACTATCTCCCTCTGTCAAATAAATAAATAAAATCTTAAAAAAAAAAAAAAAAAAAAACTAAGTTGTCTTAAATCCCCTTCCTGGGAACAACCAGGGAAGATTGACTCATCACCAGAGATGAGAAGTCTGTACACCACACCTAAACAGACATGGTCACAAAACTATCATCTCCCTCATCTATACTCCTAAGGACCCATTCATCTTTCTGTAAAGTCATTTGCTTTCCCTCAAGTATCATTTCTTCTTCACATTCCCCTATTAAGATAGTATATAAGCCCCAAATTTTAACCACCTATTTGGGTCACATTTTTGTGAACTCTCAAACCTATGTGATTAAATTTTGTCTTTTCTCCTGCTAATCTGTCTTTTGTCAGTTTAATTCAAAGGCTCCCAAGCACTGAACATTAATGAGTAGAGAAAAATGTTTTCCTCCCCAAAACATCCATGTTAGAGTGCTAATGGCTAAGGTTTACTAGTTTAGCACTGCAAGTTTAACAGCAGTTGTTTCGTGAAGAGATCTGAGGTAGATTCAGAGGTAAATTTATAACATTTTCCTGCATTTTTTGTAGACATCTACTAATTTTTGCAAGTAGATTTAAAAATGTGCTCCATACAAAGGCATTGTGAAGATGCTGCCCAGCTCCTGACACGACATGTGGTTGTCCACCCTAATCAGCCTGGGCACCATGCAAGATACTTAGCATAATGTGACCTTGACTCTTAGTAAGTATAGCTTCAATCAGGATGTGGGTCCCTTATAAAACTGTGGCCAAACACATATCTCTGTAGGAATTTTAAAATTAGGAATGAGAGAGACAAATATTTTCATTTTCTTCAGTTGGAGGTGAAATGTGCATTTGGAAGCTACAGGGAAGGTACTTTTAACCCACCATATGGACCAGAGAAGCAGGCAAAATGAATATTGGGAGATGAGCTGGGGAGAGAGTGAGGGAAATAGAATGCAAACCTTTGTAGAGCAAGAAAGTATGAGCAATAGAGAAAAGGTTTGGGGAGTTTCTAATCTGATTCTAGTTCCTTCTAGCCCATGTCACAGTCTCTGTGATAAATTACTGCTTTCTTCTTAAACTGGCCAAAGTCTGTTTCTTATTGCAGGCAAAAGAATTAAAAATTATGAAACATTATTCTATTTTAAAATACTGTTAATGGGGGGCACCTGGGAGGCTCAGTCATTAAGCGTCTGCCTTCGGCTCAGGTCATGATCCTGGGGTCCTGGGATCGAGCCCTCCTGCGCTGCAGGAGGCCTGCTTCTCCCTCTCCCACTCCCCATGCTTGTGTCCTGCTCTTGCTATCTCTCTCTCTGTCAAATAAATAAATAAAATCTTAAAAAAAATACTGTTAATGGAAGATGATGTGTTTTTATGCATAACATCTCTGAGTAGTCTCTTTGGCAGAGGACTGCTAAGAACAATACATCTTAAATCAAAGGACTGAACCACTGTTGTTGATAATTGGACATGTCATGTCAGGACAGTAGGGGCTATATTTTATGTATTGGGTGACCTTCCAATACCCTTTCAGATTTCATACTTTATAATGTGTTTTAAGGCAGTAACACTAATGTTGCACCTGGGCGATAATCAATTCATGACTTTTGAGTCACACTTTCTATCTGTCTTCATAATGAAAACACAAGTTAATCCTGAACATCATTGCCTGAAATGTCAACAAGACCAGTCACTGTGCCTCTGGTTACCCTGATGACTGGAGGAATGAGACATTCTCCTCACCCCTTCTCTCTTTTGACTGTCAGCCCCTGCAGGTTCTGGCAGATGTTGCTGTGGTCAGGCCCATACTGATTAAATCTCTGCAACCTGGAGCAGTAAAGCCTAAGATATTTCAGGGAATGGTACCCAAAGATTAACTGATGTTGTCAGAGCTGTGATATGAGAACAAATTATAATTTGTGTTTGCAGCAAAAGTCAATTAATTGGATCTTGTCCTACATGTTTGATAATGACTTATCAGACATTCATGCTTTAACTTCAGCTGAGAAAATACTGTTGTGTGATTTTTAACACATTTTTCATTTCAAAAAAACTGCTTTTATTTTTATGAAAGAACTTTAAGCTCTACAAGGTTACTACATTTCCTGGCTGCAGTAGAAAATTAAAGATATTAGCTACATAGTATAAATAATACATTGAGCAAATATATTTGTTTCATGCCTCCCATGTAATAACCTACTGTTCTAGGTACTAGGGAAGCCACTGTGAAAAAAACAGGTGATGTCATGCCTTTGGGAATCTACATTTTAGGTAGTAGATAGTAGAACACAAAACAAAGGAAGGAGGCCAAACAATGGCAAATGACAGGGGGGAAAAAAAAGACAGGGAAAGGTCGAAGGCGTTTCCATTTAAAGCACAGTTGTCTCATGAAGGCTTTGTGGGGCAAAAGCACAAGATGAGGGAACAATCCACACAGTATCTAGGGAAAAAATGTCCCAGGTGGGAAAAACAGCAAACACATTGTCCCTGAAATAAGAGTTTGCAGGCATGTTTGAGGACCTGCAAAGCAGTGTGTGTAACTGAGCTAGCAAAGAGAATAGCAGCAGACCATGACAGAGAGGGTAAAATGGAGATCATATGATGGAGGGCCTTATTGATGAATATAGCCATTTGATTTTGTTCAAGTAAAATGAGTTATTGGAAGATTTCAAGCAAAAATTTAGCGTGATGTGAATTATGTTTTTTAAAACTATCATTGAGGTAAATAATACAGCATACAATTCACCCACTTATAATATACAGTTCAGTGTTTTTTAAATATATTCACAGGGGGGCCTGGGTGGCTCTGTCAGTTAAGCCTCCAACTCTTGATTTTGACTCAGATCATGATCTCAGGGTCATGAGATAGAGCCCCACATGGGGCTCCGTAATGGGCTTCTCTCCCTCTCCTTCTGTCCCTCCCCCCATGCTCTTTATCTCGCACTCTCTCTCTCTCTCAAATAAATAAATAAATCTTTAAATAAATTTAAATTCAATCAGAACCACAATGAGATATCCCTTCACAACCACTAGGGTCTGCAGTAGAAGATTATCAAGTGCTAGCAAGGATATGGAGATTGGGCAAACTTCACCGCAATATAATTTTAGAACATTTTTGTTTTCCCCGAAAGAAAACCTGTGTGTACTTGCAGTCACTCCTCATTGCTCCCCTCTCTACTTATCTTTCCCAGCCCTTAAAGGCACATAATTCATAATCTGCCTTCTGTTTCTATGGATTTGCTTCTTTCACTTAGCATAATGTTTTCAAAGTTAACACAGATTGTTGTATCAGTATTATTCCTGAATATTATTCCTTTGTATGGATATGCCACATATTTTTTTGCCCATTCATCAGTTGATGGACATTCAGACTGTTTTTAATTTTTTGGCTACTGTGAAAAATGCTCCTGTGAACATCTGCATACAAATTTTTGAGTGAACATATATTTTTATTTATTTTGGGTATATAACTAGGAGTGAAATGGCAGGAGTGGTAACATTATATTTAACATTTTGAACTGTGAAACTATTTTCCAAAGTGGCTGCACCATTTTAAATTCTCGTGAGCAATGTATAAAGGTTCTCATTTCTCCAAATCTTTCCCAATACTTGATAATCTTCTACTGTCACCACCCTAGTGGTTGTGAAGTGATTATCTCATTGTGGTTTAGATTGAATTTTCCTATGACTAATCATGATGAACAGTTTTTCATGTGCTTATTGGCCATTTGTATATCTTCTTTAGAGAAATGTCTATTCACATGCTTTGTACATTTTTAAATTGGGTTATTTGTCTTTTTGTTTAAGAGTTATATGTGGAGGTACCTGGGTGGCTCGGTTGAGTTGGTCTGGCTTTGGTTATGATCTCATGGGTGTGAGATTGAGCCCCATGTTGGGCTCCCTGTTCAGTAGGGGGTCGGCTTGAGTTTCTCTCTCTCTGCCCACCCCCTCTCCTTGCTTACCACTGTCTCTCTAAAAGAAATAAACAAATCTTTAAAAAAAAAAAAAAGGCACCTGGGTGGCTCAGTGGGTTAAGTGTCTGCCTTTGGCTGAGGTTATGATCTAAAGGTCTTGGAAGCAAGCCCAACATGGGGCTCCCCACTCAGTGGGGAGTCTTCTTCTCCCTCTCACTATCCCTCTTTGCACTTTCTCTCTCTCTCTCTCTCTCTCTCCCTCTCAAATAAATAAATAAATAAATAAGTCATATGTGTTCTTTAAATCTTCTATACCCAACTCTGTTAGCAGATAAGTGATATTCAAATATCTTCTCCCATTCTGTGGGATTTCTTCTCAGTTTACTTAATGGTATCATTTTCAGCAAAATAAATAAATAAAATGTTTTAAACTTTGGTGTGGTACAATTTATCTCATTTTCTTTTGTCATTTGTATTTTTGGTATTGTGTCTAAGATATGACTAGCTCAAGGTAATAAAGATTTATATGCCCATGTTTTCCTATAAGAGTTTTACAGTTTTATCTCTTACATACAAGTTTCTGATCCATTTTAAGTTAATTTTTGTGCATGGTGTGAGATAGAAGTCAAACGTTATTGTTTTGCATGTATACACCCAATCTTAGCACCATTGTTGAAAAAAAAAGTTCTTTCCCCAAATAAACTTTCTTGAAATTCTTGTGAAACTTAACAAACTGTAAATACAAGTGTTTACTTATGGACTCTCAATTCTATTCTGTTATCTGTATGAGATCCATTCATGGCAGTACAACACTGTCTTGATTATCGTAGCCTTGTAGTAAGTTTTAAAATTGAGAAGTTTGTCTGCCAAATCCTAGTTGATTATAGTGTCTAGTCATTTTTATATGTTGTTGTATTAGTTTGCTAGTATTTTGTTGAGGAATTTTGTGTGATTCATAGGAGCTGCTAGACTAGTTTTTTTTTTATATCTTTGTCTGGTTTTGATATCAGTAATTCTGATTCCATAGAATAGGTTGGGAAGTGTTCCCTATTCTATTTTTCTTAGAAGAGCTGGTGAAGGATGGGTATTATTCTTTGAAAGTCTGGTAAAATTCAGTAGTGGAAGTCACCGGAACCTGGATTTTTTGCCTTGCAAGAAGTTTCGGATTACTAATTAAATCCATTTACTTGCTATAGATCTATTTATATTTTCTAATTCTTAAGTAATTTTCAGTAATTCATTTGTTTATAGAATTTGTCCATTTCAACTATTATTTACTCTGTTGGAATACATAACCGTTATTAATAGTAGTTTCTTAAAATCACTAATATTTCTGTAAAGTTAGTACCTATCCCCCCAAGTTCATCTTAATTTTAGCTATTTCCCCTTTTCTCTTGCTCCTTTTCTTTTTCTTGGTCAGTCTCCCAGTTTTATTTATCAATATGTATTTCCACTGCATTCTTCCTTATTGTCTTCTTTCTGCTTACTTTGTATTTAGTTTGCTCTTCTTTTTCTTGTTTTTTAAGGGAGAATGTAGATTTGACATCTTTCTTCTTTTTAGATATAGGCAATTACAATTAAAAATATCCCTCGGAATCCTGCTTTAGCTACATCTAATATGCTTTGGTATTTTGTGTTTTGGTAGTTGGTATTTTCCCTTTCATCTCAAAATGTTTTTTTTTTATTTTCTTTGTGATTTCTTCTTTGACCTATTAGTTATTTAATAGTGTGTCTTTTAATTTCTACGTATTTGTGAATATAGCAAATTTTCTTATGGTCAAGGGACGTATTTTATGCTTCAGTTCTTTTTTCTTATCATTTTTTTTCATCATCAGAATTGCACCATTTAATCCTCATCACCTATTTCACCCATCCTCCCACCCACCCCCCTCTGGTGTTCAGCAGTTTGTTCTCTCTAGTTAAGAGGCTGCTTCTTGGTTTGTCCCTCTCTGATTTTTTTTCCCTTTGCTCATTTGTTTGTTTTTTTAAATTCTACATGTGAGTGAGATCACATGGTATTTGTCTTTCTCTGACTGGCTTATTTCACTGGGCATTATACTCTCTGTCTCTATCCATGTTGTTGCAAATGGCTGAATAATATTCCATTGTATATATATCACATCTTCTTTATCCACTCATCTATTGATCGGCCCCTGGGATGCTTCCGTAGTTTGACTATTGTAAATAACACTGCAGTAAACATAAGAATGCATGTATACCTTTGAATTAGTGTTTTTCTAGCATTTGGTTAAATACTCAGTAGTGCAATTCCTGGGTCATAGGGTGGTTCTATTTTAAAATTTTGGGGAACCTTCATGCAGTTTTCCACAATGGATGCACTAATTTGCATTCCTACCAACAGTGTACAAGGGTTCCTTTTTCTCCACATCCTCACCAACACTTGTTACTTATGTTTTTTATTTTAGCCATTGTGAAAGAGGTGGGGTGATATCTCATTGTAGTTTTGATTTGCATTTCCCTGATGATGAGTGATGTTAAACATCTTTTCATGTGCCTGTTGGCCATCTGGATTTCTTCTTTGGAGAAGTATCTGTTCAAGTCTTCTGCCCATTTTTTAACTGGATTATTTGGTTTTAGGGTATTGAGTTATGTCAGTTTTTTTTTTTAAGATTTTATTTATTTATTTGACAGAGAGAGACACAGCGAGAGACGGAACACAAGCATGCAGAATGGGAGAGGGAGAAGCAGGCCTCCCGCCTGGCAGGGAGCCCGATGTGGGGTTTGATCCCAGGACCCTGGGACCATGACCTGAGCCAAAGGCAGATGCTTAACGACTGAGCCACCCAGGCACCCCAAGTTATATCAGTTCTTTATATATTTTAGATATTAACCCTTTATCAGATATATCATTTGCAAATATCTACTCCTATTTAGTAGGTTGCCTTTTACTTTTGATTGTTTCTTTCACTATACAGAAACTTTTTATTTTGATGTACTCCCAATAGTTTGTTTTGCTTTTGTTTCCCTTGCCTCAGTAGACCTATCTAGAAAAATGTTGGTGGCCAGTGTCAGAGAAGTTACTTCCTGTGCTCTCTTCAAGGATTTTTATGGTTTCAGGTCTCAGATTTATGTCTTTAATCCATTTTGAATTTATTTTTGGATATGATGAAAGAAAGTGGTCCAGTTTCATTCTTTTGCATGTAGCTGTCCAGTTTTCACAATACTATTTGTTAAAGAGATTGTCTTTTTCTCATTGTATATTTATTCCTCTTTTGTCAAAGATTAACTGACCATAGAATTGTGGGTTTATTTCTGGACTTTCTATTCTGTTCCATTGATCTGCTTTATTTTTGTGCCAGTAACATACTGTTTTAATTACTAATGCTTTGTAATGTAACTTGAAATCTGGAATTGTGATACTTCCAGTTTTGTTTTTCTTTTTCAAGATTGCTTTGGCTATTCAGGGTCTTTTTTGGTTTCATACAAATTTGGGGATTGTTTATTCTAGTTCTGTGGAAAATGCTGTTGGCATTTTGATAGGGATTGCATTAAATGTGTAGATTGCTTCAGATAGTATAGACGTTTTAACAGTATTTGTTCTTCCAGCTCATGAGCATGGAATGTCTTTCCATTTCTTTGCATCATCTTGAATTTCTTTCATCATTGTTTTATAGCTTTCAGAGTACAGGTCTTTCACTTCTTTGGGTAAGTTTATTCCTAGATATTTTATTGTTTTTGGTACAATTGTAAATTGGATTGTTTTCTTAATTTCACTTTCTGTTGTTTTATTATTAGTGTATAAGAATGCAGCATATTTTTGTACATTGATCTTGTATCCTGTGACTTTACTGAATTCATTTATCAGTTCTAGTAATTTTTTGGTGGAGTCTTTAGAGTTTTCTATATATATTATCATGTCATTTGTAAGTTGTGAAAATTTTACTTTTTCCTTACCAATTTAGATGCCTTTTTTTCTTTAAGTTGTCTAATTGCTGACTAGGATTACTAGTACTGTGTTGAATAAAAGTGGTGAGAATGGACATCCCTGTCTTATTCCAGAACTTAGGGGAAGTTTTCAGCTTTTCACCATTGAGTATGATATTGGCTTTGGGCTTTTTATAAGAGAGAGAGAGGCAAAGCATAAAACAGACTCTTAACTATAGAGAACAAACTGAGGGTTGCTAGAGGGGAGGTGGGTAGATGGGTTAAATGGGTGATGGGTATTAAGGAGGGCCCTTGTTGTGATGAGCACTGAGTGTTATATGTAAGTGGTGAATTACTAAATTCTACTCCTGAACCTAATAGTATACTATATGTTAACTAACTGGAATTTAATTAAAAACTTGAAATTAAAAAAATAATAATAAATAAAGCCTCTATTATGTTGAGGTATATTCCCTCTAGACCTACTTTGTAGAGAGTTTTCATCATGAATGGATGATGTACTTTGTCAGATGCTTTTTCTGCATGTATTGAAATGACTATATGGTTTTCTTCCTTTCTGTTATTGATGTGACATATCACATTGATTGTTTTGCAAATATTAAACCATCCTTGCATCCCAGGAATAAATCACACTTAATGGTGTATGATTTTTTTTAATATATTGTTGGATTTGGTTTGCTAATATTTTGTTGAGGATTTTTGCATCTACATTCATGAGAGATATTGGCTTGTAGTTAGTTCTCTTTTTTTGTGGTGTCTTTATATTGTTTTGTTATCAGGGTGGTTCATAGAATGAATTTGGAGATTTTCCATTCTCTTCTATTTTTTGCAATAGTTTGAGAAGAATAGACATTAATTCTTCTTTAAATGTGTGGTAGAATTCTCCTGTGAAGCCATCTGGTTCTGGACTTTTGTTTGTTGGGAATTTTTTGATTACTGTTTCAATTTCATTGCTGGTAATTAGTCTAATTTTTCTATTTCTTCCTACTTCAGTTTTGGTGGGTTATATGTTTCTAGGAATTGATCAATTTCTTCTAAGTTGTCCAGTTTATTGGCATGTAGGTTTTCATAATATTCTGTTACAGTTGTTTGTATTTTTGTGGTATTGGTTGTTATTTCTCCTCTTTCATTACTAATTTTGTTTATTTGGGTCTTCTCTCTCTCTATCTCTCTCTCTCTTTCTTTAAATGAGTCTTGCTAGCTGTTTATCAATTTTGTTGATCTTTTCAGAGAACCAGCTCCTGGTTTCATTGATCTGCTCTATTGTATTTTTAATTTTTATATCATTTACTTTTGCTCTAATCTTTATTATTTCCTTCCTTTTGCTGGGTTTGGGTTTTGTTTGTTCTTCTTTTCCTAGCTCCTTTAGGTGTAAGTTTAGGTTGTTTGAGATTTTTCATGCTTTTTGAGGTAGGCCTGCGTTGCTATACTTCCTTCTGAAATCTACTTTTGCTGAATCCCAAAGATTTTGGACCATTGTGTTTTCATTTTCATTTGTCTCCATGTAATTTTTTATTTCTTCTTTGATTTCTTTGATTTCTTGGTTGGGTTTCATTGTTTAATAGCATTTTATTTAACCTGCATGTACTTGTGCTCTTTCCAGATTTTTTCTTGTGGTTGATTTGTTTCATAATGTGGTCAGAAAAGATGTATGGTATGACTTCAATCATTTTGAATTTGTTGAGGCCTGTTTTGTAGCCCAATATGTGATCTATTCTGGAGAATGTTCTGTGTGCATTTGAAAAGAATGTGTATTCTTCTGTTTTAGGATGGAATGTTCTGAATATGTTAAATCCATCTGTGTCATTCAAAGTCACTGTTTTCCTTGTTGATTTTCTGTTTGGATGATCTCTCCATTGATGTAAGTAGGGTGGTAAGTCCCCTACTATTTTTTATTACTATCAATTACTTAAAGAAGTAATGTTTGTTATTAACTGTTTTATATATTTAGGTGCTCCCATGTTGGGGGCATACATATGTACAATTGTTTTATTCTCGTGCTCGCTTCGGCAGCACATGTACAATTATTTTATTCTCTTGTTGGATTGTCCCTTTCATGATTATAGAATGTCCTTCTTGTTATAATCTTTGTTTTAAAGTCTATTTTGTCCAATATAAGTATTGCTACCCTAGCTTCTTTTTTTCACCCATTTGTATGTTAATTGTTTCTCTATCCCCTTACTTTCAATCTGCAGGTGTCTTTAGGTCTGAAATATATCTCTTGCATGCAGTATATAGATGGATCTTCATTTTTGTTTTGTTTTGTTTTGTTTTGTTTTAATCCATTCTGTCACCTTATGTCTTCTGATTGGAGCATTTGGGCCATTTAAATTCAAAGTAATTGTTGATAGGAATATATTTATTGCCAATTTGTTACTTCTCTTGTGGTTATTTCTGTAGATTTTCTCTGATATTTCTCTTGCTCTCTTTTATGGTTTGTTGGCTTTCTTTAGTGATATACTTGGATCCCTTTCTCTTTATTGTTTGCATATCTCTTACTGGTTTTTGATTTGTGGTTACCACTGACTTTCTGTATCTGTTTCTCTGTGTTAGGAAAGTCAGCTACTTCTCTTGCTCTTAATGATAATAGCCTTATGAAGGAGAGGTCCTGTAGTACCCTGCAGTTCAGTGTCTCCTGTACCACAGGGTCTCTTGCTTCAGGGAGGTCTCCTATGTGTGTTGCTTTGAGTCTTGGCCTCTTTTCCCTCCATTTCAGTTGTTCACAGAGGCTCTCTTTGCTTATCATGGACGGCAAGGTGTGTGGTGGTCTGCGTGTGAAAGGAGACCTGCCCCTACCACTGCCAGAATGGAGGTCCCACAAATGCGCAGGTCAGGAAATGTGGTGTTGTCAGGGTTTGTGGTGGGTTTTCTGGGGGTGGGGGGCACAGTGTTAGGACTCAGGGATCATGACTGGGAAGGGCAGAACCTCCAAAGTATGGGGAGGGGGAGCATGGTACAAGCAACTTAGGTAAGGAGTATGAATGCTATACTGGTTCCTGCAAGTGGCCATTATTTATACTGGGGAACAGGGTAAGGAAATGGCATCTGCCAGCTCCTTTGTTCCTAGAGGGGTCTCCCCATGAATCCTGTCTCTCTAAGCACACTCTGAGATGAGCAAATAACTCCTTCCCGTTTACCCACAGTACTTGTCAAATTACTGGTTCTACACCATATCTGTACAGGCTGTTTGTCATGCTTGTCTCTTTAAGGGCAAGGTCTCTGCTTCTTAATGCCTTCCAGGCTCTCCCAGAGGTAAGCCCACTGATTTTTAAAATTCTAGGCTTTAAGTCCTGATGGTTTTGAGAACTCAGGGAATTCGGCCCTCTCACTTTCGAAGGCAAATATTACAGAGATTTGTCCTTCCTGTTCTGGGGCTCCCCAGTGTGAAAGTCTGTTTTCTGCTTTTCTCTGCACCATGGATGGCCATGGTCCATTTCACTCCCAGATGGCATCTTCACTTTCCCTACCTTCTTGGATGTGACCTCTTCCCTGCCATTAGTTGTGGAGTTTGTTCTGCTAGTCTTTGGGTCATTTCCTGAGTTATTTATGCTGATGTGAGTGTTATCTAGTGTCTGTGTTTAGAGGCAAGCTTAGGGTCCTCCTACTCGGCCATCTTCCCAGCTGACTGTACTTCAGTTCTTCAAAATTTATTGGTGATTGTTTTATGGCCTACCATATAGTCTGTCCTGGAGAAGGTCCATGTGTGCTTGAGAAGAATATATATTCTGCTGCTGCTGGATGGAATATTTTATAGATTCCTGCTAGGTCTAGTTCTTTATGGTATTACTGAAGTCTAATATATTTTTGTTGATCTTCTGCCTAGTTGTTCTTTCCATTATTGAGAGAGAAGTGTTAAAGTCTCTATCATTGTTGAATTGTCTATTTCACTCTTCAGTTATATCAGTGTTTTTTTCATGTATTTTAGAGCTTTTTTTAGGCATATATATGCTTATTGTTCTATCTTCCTGATGCATTGACCCTTTTATCATTGAGAGATAATGACCCTTCATCTTTTTTTTTTTTGCCTCTTCATCTTTTGTAACATTTTTTGCTTTGAAATCTATTTTATCTAATATTAGCATAGCCATTTCACCTTACAGTTACTGTTTTTATGCTATACTTTTCCCTATGCTTTTGCCTACAACCTATTTGATCTTTTTTTTTTAAGATTTTATTTATTTATTTGACAGAGAGAGACACAGCGAGAGAGGGAACACAGGCAGGGGTAGTGGGAGAGGGAGAGAAGCAGGCTTTCTGCCAAACAGGGAGCCCGACGTGGGACTCAATCCCAGGACCCCGGGATCATGACCTGAGCGGAAGGCAGATGTTTAACGACTGAGCCACCCAGGCACCCCTAACCTATTTGAATTTTTAGCTTAAAGTGTGTCTCTTATAGATAGCACAAGGTTGAATCTTTTTTTTAATGTGAGGCAGTTATACAATCTGACTTCTAATTAGATTATTTACTTTAATATTTAATATTATTGATCAGGTTGGATATAGATCAACAGTTTTTGTTCATTTTTTTAACACATGTCTCATGACATTTTTGTTTCTCTGTTTATCTTCTATTGCCATCTTTTTATTAAATGTGTATTTCCTAGTGTAACATATTAATTCTTCAATGATTTTTTTAAATTTTTTTATTGTTATGTTAATCACCATATATTACATCATTAGTTTTTGGTGCAGTGTTCCATGATTCATTGTTTGTTCATAACACCCAGTGCTCCATGCAGAACGTGCCCTCCTCAATACCCATCACCAGGATAACCCATCCCCCTCCCCCCCTCCCCTCTAGAACCCTCAGTTTGTTTTTCAGAGTCCATCATCTCTCATGGTTCGTCTCCCCCTCTGACATACTCCCCTTTTCTTCCTCTCCTGTTATCTTCTTCTTTTTCTTTTTTTTTCTTAAAATATGTTGCGTTATTTGTTTCAGAAGTACAGATCTGTGATTCAACAGTCTTGCACAATTCACAGCGCTCACCGTAGCACATACCCTCCCCAATGTCTATCACCCAGCCACCCCATCCCTCCCACCCCCAACCACTCCAGTAACACTCAGTTTGTTTCCTGAGATTAAGAATTCCTCATATCAGTGAGGTCATGTGATACATGTCTTTCTCTGATTGACTTATTTCACTCAGCATAACACCCTCCAGTTCCATCCACGTCATTGCAAATGGCAAGATCTCATTCCTTTTGATGGCTGCATAATATTCTTCAATGATTTTTTTTAAATTATTTTCTTAACTTTTCTTTTTCCCTACTGGTTGTTCTGTGGTTTACAGTATATCTTAACTAATCAAAATATACTTCAGATTTATCCTGAATTAGTTCCCATAAAATATAGGATTTTAATTTCATATAGCCCATTCCCTCTTCCCTCTTTTGGTACTATTTAGTACTATAGTATATTAAATAGCTATCAAAATAAGTTTTGCATATATTATGTACATAATATGTATATATAATGTGTATATTTGTGCATATGTATGTATGTATAATTTAAACCCAATAATACATGTTACAATTATTACTTTCTATACTTGCCGTGGACTGAATGTTTGTGTCTCCTCAGAATTCATATGTTGAAATCTTAATCCCCAGTATGATGGTATTTGGAGATGAATCTCTTGGTAATTAGTCATGAACTTAGAGTACTCATGATAGGATTAGTATCATAAGATGAGACACAAAAGAGCTTGCTTCCTGTCTCCTTTCTGCCCTGTGAAGACACAATGAGAACATGGCCATATGCAAACCAGGAAGCAGGATCTCACCAAACACCAGCTCTGCCAGCACCTTGATCTTGAGCTTCTTAATCTACAGAACTGTGAGAAATAAATGGTTGTCATTTAAGCCTCTCCATCTAAGGTAGTCGTTAGAGCAGGCCAAACTGACTAAGATAGTAATCATTTATCTTTTAATGATGCTAAGAGAATAAATGAAGGTACCCTTTCTGATTCTCTTCATTATTCTTCTGGATATGCGCTACCATCTGTTGTCATTTCCTTATTCCCATACACCTTTTCCCACAACCACTTCATCTGTGTTGTTATTGTCAAATACATTATAGGATCACTAATGCAGTTATATACATATCATTTTATGCAACTTATTTTTTAAATCAGTTAGGAGGAGTAAGAAGAAATATGCAATTATGTGGTCTTTTGTAATTACCTACATATTTACTTTAACGACTCTCTTTATTTTCTTGGGTGGCTTTGAATTACCATCTAGTGTCACTTGCTTTCAGACTGAAGAATTTCCTTTAACATTTCTTGTAAGACAAGTCTGCTAACAATGAATTTTGTTTTTTTGTTTGTTTGTTTTGTAATTTGGGAATATATTTATCTCTCCTTTACTTTTGAAAGATAGTTTTGCTAGATTTAAGATTCTTGGTTGAGAGTTTTTTAAGCTTTGTATGTATGTGGCTACACTGCCTTCTGGCCTCCATTGTCTAATGAGATGTTAACTGTTCATCTTAATGGGGGTCCCTGTATGCAATGAATCATTTTTTTTCTTACTGCTTTCAAGATTTTCTCTTTATTTTTGACTTTAAACATTTTGATTAATATTTGTATGGGTATGTATCACTTTTTGTTTATCTTAAGAGTTTCTTGAGCTTCTTGACCATGTAGATTAATGTTTTCATCAAATTTGGGAAATGTTCAGACATTATTTCACATTTTTTTCTACTTCCTTCTTTCTCTCCTCTCCTCTGGTATTCCTATTATAACATATATCAATGTGATTAATGGTGTCCTAGCTTTCTCTGACACTCTGTTCATTTTTGTCTTTTCTTTTCTGTTTTGTCAGAGATGGCAAAAAAACAAAACAAAACAAAACAAAAAACACATTGCTACCTAAGTTGGAAAGTAAATAGAGAAGTGTAGTTAAAGGAGAGAATGGATATTTTTTAATATTATGGAAATGAAGTCCAAAGGGTAGGTAAACAACACTTTTGTCAAGCCAAACTGTGATGTATGGTCTCTGAGAGGTAAAGGAAGACATAGCACATCTTGAAGTAGTTAGGGGTGAGTGTACATGATGGAAGGTGTGCTTTAGGAATACAAATTCAACTGTAAGCTGAAAATAGGTCAGAAGTAGATTAGAACGTGGGGGGCAATTAGTATGAAAAAAAGAAGGTGTTTATATGTTGGGGTTGGTGTTACTGGATAAATATCTGAAGGGAAAATGGGTCTGATCTGGTAAAAAAAAAACACATCATCCTCATTTATTTGTGCTAGTTCAGAACCAAATGAAGATTATTATGATATTTTCATCTCTAATTATTTCATAGTGATCTGTCTTTAGTTGTACTTCTAAAGAGCTAGCTAGGTAAAATGCTTTTTACATTTATTTTTCTGTCCAATGTAAGAGTCTTAATTGGTTATTCCTTCTAAACTAACTTCTTACTAATATTCCCAGACAGTCTCTGGAGAAATAAAATTTTCATCACATATTTCTCATTATAGAAAACTAATTAGAGTTCTAATTAGTATATAAATGGTTTTCAAAATAATCTTCTTTATGATACAAAATAATTTACTTTTCCAATTAAATTTTGTGTTTGGAAAAATATTGAATTGATTAGATTTCCGAAAGACTTGGATATTGTGGCAGAGTCCCCATTTTCCTTTTCTTCATGGGAGACAAGGGAAAGAAAAAAGAAAGAATGGACATCATAGTTTGTTGTTACTTGTATACTTTTGAAAATATGGCTATCAGTTCCTTTTCCTAAGTCTTTAGTCTTGTCTCCTCTCCCCTCCTTCTTTATTGATTGATTGATTCTTCAGTATGTTTTTCCAGAAGGCATTAAGTAAACATATGACCATTTAGCCTTAGGAGAAGAGCCTACAAAATAAGCTCAGTATAAATTTTTAGTGAAAATCCATTTTTTTTTTCATTTTTTGACTTAAAGTACATTAGCATAAATAAAGTTTACCCTTTTTCGTGTACAGTTTTGAAAGTTTTGTTAAATGTATTTGGTCATAAAAAATACCAAAATTAAGAGAGAATAGTTCTATCCCCAAAAAAGTTAACTTGGCTCACGTTTTAGCCAAATTCTCTCTGCTCCCTTCACTCCCACACTATCCAGCCCCCTAGAAACCACTGATCTGCTTTTTGTCTCTTTTTGCCTTTTCCTGAATGTTATATAACTGGATTAATACAGTATACATCCTTTTTATTCTGGCTTCTTTCACTTAGCTTATGTACTTAAGATTTATCTATGTTGTTGCGTGTATCAGTTAGTTTGACCCTTTTTATTACTGAGTAGTATTCTATTGAATAATGTACCACTCTGTCAGTTCCACAGTTGAGGGAAATTTGGGTTCTTTCTTGTTTGAGGCAATTATGAATAAAACCTCTAAAATATTTGCGTAGAGATTTTTGTGTGAGGATAAGATTTTATTTCATTTTGATAAATGTAAGTTGGATTGCTAGGCCATATTGCTTAAGTTGTAGGTATAACTTTGTAAGAAACTGCTGAACTGTTTTCCAAAGTGACTCTACCATTTTGCATTCCCATTAGCAATGAATAAGAGTTCCAGTTGCTCTGCAACCTTACCAGCATTTGGTATTATTCATTTTTAATCCATTCTAATGGGTGTATAACGGCATTTCCTTAATGTTTTAATTTTAATTTTTATAATGACTAATGAGTCTGACTACATATTCTGGTGCTTATTTGCACAGATATATCCTTTTTTATTAATTATCTTTTTAAGTATTTTGCCCATTGATTAAAACTAGTTTTTAAATAATACATTATATGTTAATAAAAAAAGATTTCTAAAATAGAGGCTAATATTATTGTGAACAAATTGATGTTTTTCTAAAAAATGTTTTTAATTATTGTATTTTAAAATCTTTTTTTAAAGAAAATATAGGTCCTTAGCTGAATATGTAATTTGCAAAAATTTTCTTTGATTTCAGGGTTCTGTTTAGTTTTCAGCATATAAATTTTATACCTGTTTTCAGTTTCTTATGTTATTTTACACCTGTTTTAAATTTTTTGTCCTGTTATTATAAATGGCACTTTTTTGTTGTTTTCTTTCATTTGGGTCTCCAACAGTTCATTTCTGGTATATAGAGTTAGAATTGATTTTTATGTGTTGATCTTGCATCCTGTGAGAAAAGCATTCATTCTTTCACCATTAAGTATCATTAACAACTGTGGGGTCTGTAGTGCTATTCCCTCTATCATCCCTGATATTGATAATGTTTCTCTCTCATTAGTTTCTTAATTTTGACAAATGAACCATGATAATGCAAATAGTTAATATTAGGGGAAGATGGGTAAGGCACATAAAGAAAATCTTTGTACTATCTTTATAATTTTGCTGTAAATTCCAAATTATTTCAAAATAAAAAAAAGCTTATTAAAACAACTCATTAGATTTATTAGCCTGAATATAACTAGAAAAAGAACAAAGGTTGATGAATTTTTAATGTTGGTGAGTGTCATATTCTGAAAACATGCACTTTCCTTACTGGTCTCAATAATCTA
This sequence comes from Callorhinus ursinus, assembly GCF_003265705.2. Classification (NCBI taxonomy): domain Eukaryota; kingdom Metazoa; phylum Chordata; class Mammalia; order Carnivora; family Otariidae; genus Callorhinus; species Callorhinus ursinus. The sequence continues at coordinate 29,363,632 of NW_027397073.1, forward strand.
AATTTTCTATAATACTTAAATAAACCATTCAGCATAGTATAAGCATGGGCTTTGAAGCCAAAACTTACTTAACTTTGAATCATAGGTCTATTGCTTATAGGCTGGGGAAAGTTAGCTGAGGAACTTAACCTTCATAAGTTTGTTTCTCCATTTATACAACAAGATTAATAGTCTTTGTTATATAAGGTTAGGAAAATTAAATAAGATATAATTAATATGTCTATAACGGTCCCTGACACATTTTTGATGCTAAGGAACATTCATCTTCTTCCCCTTTGGACATCATAATTGCTTACATTTGCTTAGATGCCAGTGTTATTTCTGTTTTCTTTTTCTTTAGTTTCCTTTTTTGTTTACAAATTATTACTTATTAATGTTTTAAGTGAATTCTTTTTTTTTAAAGATTTATTTATTTATTTGAGAAAGCGGGAATGAGGGAGAGAGAGAGAGTACATGAGAGGGGGGAGGGTTAGAGGGAGAAGCAGGCTCCTCGCTGAGCAGGGAGCCCGATGCGGGACTCGATCCCAGGACTCCAGGATCATGACCTGAGCCGAAGGCAGTCGCTTAACCAACTGAGCCACCCAGGCGCCCTGTTTTAAGTGAATTCTATAAATTGGAAACAAATTAATACAATAAATTTAATCTGTCAAAGCAGCTTATGCACTTAATGACTGAAAAAGTCAAAACCTTATTCTAGGGATAGTACCATTGTTAGAGACATGGTTAGAAATGTCTCTGATACTCCTCTTTGAGAAAAGCTTTCAGAAACCAAGACACATAAGAATCTTGTCATATTATTTATACTCATGTGCCTTAAATGGGAAATGCTGAGGCCTTGTCGACAGCTGTAGATGGATTAGAATCTAATTCTTCTTTTCCAAATTTTTCTTGTCTGATGTTTATTTCAGAGATGTAGAATAAATTGAAAATTCTTTCTTCTTATTTGTTTCCCTGGAATATTTTCAATGTTTTGCATGTTATATTCCTTGAAAATTTAAACCATCTGAAAACTATTCTTTTATTATTTTTTGAAGGGAGAGAGATTTTAAACTACCTACTCAATTTCTTAAATGATTGTAGATCTAATTATACTATCTGCTTTGTCTTGGATAATTTTTGATAAGCTGTATTTTTCTTGAAATTTATCCATTATGTATAATTTTTCAATTCTTTTACCATAAAAATTATTCAGAACTTTCTATTTCCCTAATCTCTGCTATTTCTGTAGTTATGTCCTATTTTTTAGTCCTATTTCTTTTTTTTCCTTGATCAACCTCATCAGAATTTTAATCTATTTTATTAGCCATCCCAAGGCCAACTTTTGAATTTATTGATCCTCTCTATGCTATTTTTTGTTTTAACTTTTCATCCGTACTTTTTGTTTTGTTTTCTTCTACTTTGGGGAGGAATTTGATCAGTTTTTATTTTTCAAGGTCTTAAGTTGACTGTTTTACTTGTTGATTTTAAGCTTCACTGATTTCCTTTTATAAACATTTAATGTGATAGATTCCCTTTAAGTGCTGTACTTGCCACATCTCACGAGTTTTGAAATCTATTTTTTTATTATCATTTAGTTCTAAGGACTTTTATATTTCCATTGTGATATTAAGCCATAAGTTATATTATTTCCGAATATATGCATATTTAACAGATTTATATACATGAATCCTGAAAAGAAATGAAGAACTGTAGGTAGTTTATAACCATAGGATAAATAAAGCATTATAGATTCATGTCTTTGCATTTACTCTTCTAAACAATACAGAATCCTATGAGAATTGTTCTTTTAGGTTTCCTTTCAAAATGGTCTTATGTACAGAGCATGACTACGAAAAAGAAATTAAGATGCTGATCATTCTCCCTTCTCAGGTTTTTTAATACAGTGCAATTCCCAGATGTTAATCATAATTAACTGTCATCACTTAGCTTTATCTGCCAAAAGAATCAACTGGTTTCTCTGTTCTCCATTTCCTTTCTCAGATATATCTAAAACAAGGTCACTAGTCATGACAAGGACAAAAATCCAGCGATTAATATATGGAAACTTTTAAACTAATTATTATTTATTATTATTATTATATTTGTATTCCTCTGAATAGAACTATCACTGAAGTTATATATAAAGAGTTTATTATGACTTCCCCTTTACAATCTCTGTAATAGAGTAAACATACAAAAATGGAGGGAAAAGTAATATTCAAGAGTTGTTTTTTCTTTTTTCTGGACATTGTTAACCAGAAGTATCTAAAATGGTGTTTGGCCAGTTGAACATCATCCTGGTGACTGATTAAACATAATTTCCAGAGTCAGGGTGTTTCTGCTAAAAGAATCCATCTCTCTTATATCATAAGAAGTAAATGGTATAAAAATACTTAATCAGATGAATAAATATTTAGTCACTCAATCAGTGCCTTTGTCTGAACAGCTTCAAATAATCATTTTGATGGATATACTTATAAATTGACTGGCATTTTAATTAATTTGATTGCTCAGTTAAACAGTATTTTAAGCACCTAGTGTGAGTTTCAAAATAACCTAGAAGCCATGGGGTATGCAAGAAATATAAAGGTAACTTGTTTCCACAAAGAGATAAAATATACATGAGAAAAAAAGAGAGGAAAACCAAAAAAATTCTAAATGTTGTGTAGTTAGATAGAATAAGCATCCTGTACAAAACCATCAGATATTTGGGGTGCCTGGGTGGCTCAGTTGGCTAAGCATCTGTCTCGGCTCAGGTCATGATCCTGGGGTCCTGGAATCCAGCCCAGCATTGGGTTCTCTGCTCAGTGAGGACCCTGCTTCTCCCTTTCCCTCCCTCTCTGCCCCTTCTCCTCTCCCCCTCCCCCTCATGTGTGCTCACGTGCTCTCTCTCTCTCAAATAAATAAGTAAAATCTTCTAAAAAAAATCAAATATTCAGTTAACACTTACTTTGTACTAAGTAGTCATTCAACAAAAAATTGTTTAAAAAACACTATGTGTAAAAGGCACTGAAAAACGACTATGAATAAGAAAGAATCTCTTGCAAATAGATCATAGTAAAATTTTTTAAGAAGAATTTTTTAAAATGAATTAAACATGATGGGGTAATTTGGGGTATCAGGTTGGAGGGCACACATCTGGTCTTTGCAGGCCAGGGAAGGTTGGAACACAGCAGGCAAGGAAACATCAAGGAGGATAGGGAGTAAGCATGAATATTCCAGAATCAGGAGAATATTGTATGTAAAGGATAAAAGAAAGAATAACATATTTGAAAAATTACAACTAATATAAATAGTTGAAGATAGCTGAAAAAATGGCCAAGACATGAGGCTGATAAACTGGGAGATATAAGCAGACACTAGAACATGAAAGAATTTATAAGCAATAGTAACAACAAATTGAACTATAATCTGAAGGCAGTGGCCTCAGGTTGATAAGCAGGTGTGGTCAAGTTCATCTTTTCAGAAAGCATTCTTCCTTTATCCTGGAAAATGAATTGGAGAGAAGAAAGACTAGATGCTTGGATCAGAGCTGTTACAATAATCCAAGAAAGGTGATGAGACCTGAACTCAAGTCATCACAGATGGATACAGAGAGGTCCTTGATTCAAAAGTTATTACATAAAGTGGAAAGACCTGGGCATGTTTTATGTGAAGCAACAGGAAGAATAGAAGTCAATGACAAAGGTTTAATTGATGACTTCCACTGATGGTGGCATTCACTAAGTTAGGGAACACTGGAGAAGTTTTGAGAGAATGAGACAGTTTTTAATAAATTGAGTTGGATGTGCTTTGAGATACCCAAGTGAATAAAGCCATTACTGTGAAGATTATATAATGGCTGTTGAGCTCAGGAGAGGTTCTGGATGAGACTTGAAAATATGGGGACATCATTACATACATGATTCTATAAACCTCACAACTGTCTAATGAGACAAGCATTATCTCTAACTTGTAGATAAAAACTCTGAGGTTCAGAGTTGTTAAAAGAACTGCCAGATTGTCACATCTGGTAAAAAGTAGCACCAGGATAAAATCCACATTGGTCTTGCTCCAAAGTCAGTGTTTTCCAAAATTTATTTGGATATTAATTATCTTAAAGAAAAATAATTATCATAGACCCAAGTTTATTTAAATTGCTTTTTATTATAAAACTAAATATGCACTAGAATGAGTTGCCGTATTATTTACCTAAACTTATAACAACCAAAATCAAATTTACAAATCAAATGCAAAAAACCCCACAAATCCCACAAAAATCAATGAAATTCATTTTAAGGACATTAATGAAGTAGATGGTATTTAGCTGACACTAAATCTCTGCCTGTTCTTTGCATATGGGCTGACTGCTGCCTTTACTGTTGTGCTGGGTGGTAACTCAGTTTTCCTATTTCTCCTATTATGTTTCTGTCTTCTAATTACTTACAAACTTTTATATTGGTGCACTTTTGGACTTTCTTCCAGAGAGAGCCCAAAACTATTCCTTTGCTCTTTTTTCCTAAGTCAGGTCAACTCAAGTAGTATACTTGATATGATCGCCATTGTAATCACAAATCAAAAACAGGCACAAATCCCAGATGTTGGTGTTCACCCAGTTAATGCATAATATGCTTGTGTTTCTTTTGTAAGTAAATATTATTATCAAAATAGAGACCAAACCTTAAAATATTGACATACAAAATTCATAAACATTTGAAGACATTTGTGTAGCTGCCACAAGGAAAATTGTTACCCTGTGCTAATGGACCTCCCCCCTGTATTTTTGTGTGGACTTTCTCTTTCTAATCATACATCCCATTTAAGGTATTGTCTTTGTGTTTGTTGCCCAGAGTCCTTAGAAAATATTTTCGGCTATCTGATTTGAAATATCTGATTTGTTTATTTCTCTAGGCTGTTATCTAAGCTAGAGTTAAGCTAGAGTTAGATTTTACATAGGGTGGTTAATGATCCATACAACTTGATTTGAAAAGGGAACTCTGTGAGAAAATGAACAATAAGTTTTGAAGACGTGGAGAAGGAAATCCTGGGTTATCTGAGGAAGAGAATTCCAAAATGGATGGGGATGATTCACAAGGAATGCAGAACCTCCACAAACACTTTGGTCTGTTTTACCATAACAGCCTGTGGGTAGTCCCATGCTGACTGGTTCTGTGAATATTTTTGCTAGTTGCGTTGCACATGCAGCTCAGCAAAGACAGTATTCGTTGATTCTGCACAGATCAACTGTACCAAGTGTTAAAAGTAATTTAACATGGAGACCAGTAGACTGGGGTGGCTCTAATGTCTTGGTAGCCTATGTAAGCAAACCAAAACCTGAACCAGAGTCAATGCACTTGAATCCAAGAAAATTAAACTTAAGAACAACCAGTCACAAACAGCCAACTAGGCTTTCCCAAATAAGGCACCACTTAACTTATAACCAATTCAGTCATTGCTTTGCTTTGCTTCTATGTCAGAACCTCTCCTCTAGTGCATTCTCCAAATAGCAATGAGAGTGTTTTGTAAACTCCTGCCTTATTGTTTAGAAACTTCTGGTGACTTCCATCATACTTAATCTTTGTCACCAGGAACAGGACACTTGACATCCCTCTTCCCCACATTTTTATGTGACTGCCTGCTTCTCATCCCTCAGGTCAGCTTAAATGACTCAGCTTCTCATTGCTCAGCTTAGCTGTCCCCTTGACCTGTGATGAAGCTCTCTCTTGACACTCTGCATCTTATTATCCCATTTTATTTTCTCCCTAACACTTAACAATATCAGAATTGAATAAATATTATTGTTTAAAGACTAAAGTGTTTATTATCATTCTCCCCTATTTAAATATCACTTTCTCAGGGTGGCTGGGTGGCTCAGTCAGTTAAGAGTCTGCCTTCAGCTCAGGTCATGATCCCAGGGTCCTGGGATTGACCCCTGCATCAGGCTCCCCACTCAGCGGGGAGTCTGCTTCTCCCTCTCCCTCTGCCCTCCCCCTGCTCATTCTCTTTCTGTCTCTCTCCCAAATAAAATCTTTAAAAAATATAAAATATCATTTTCTCAAAGGCAGACATTTTCTCTCTTGTTCACTGCAATATTTTCGGTCCATAGAACAGTGTCTGGTACATATATAATATGCAACGAAAATTTGTTTAATGACTGCTGTGAATTTTTTTATTTGATTCATGCCCCACCCATCTCCCCTCTGGCAATCATCAGTTTGTTCTCTGTATTTAAGAGTGTGTTCTTTTCTTTTTTTTTCCTGTTTGTTTTGTTTCTTAAATTCCACATATGAGTGAAATCATATGGTATTTGTCTTTCTCTGACCTATTTCACTGAACATTATAATATCCAGGTCCACCCATGTTGTTGCAAAGGGCAAGATCTCATTCTTTTTATGGCTGTGTAAGATTATATATATATATAATATATATATATAAAATACACATTTACATACCATATCTTCTTTATTCATTTATTGATGGACACTTGAGTTGCTTCTGTATCTTGGCCATTGTAAATAATGCTGCAGTAAACATAAGGGTGCATATATTTTTTCAAATGAGTGTTTTTGTTTTCACTGGGTAAATACCCAGTAGGGGGAAGTACTGGATCGTACAGTAATTCTTAGTTTTTTGAGGAACTTCCATACTGTTTTCCATAGTGGCTGCACCAATTTGCATTTCTAATAATAGGGCACAAGGGTTCCTTTTGCTCCACATTTTTGCCAACACTTGTTATTTCTTATCATTTTGATATTAGCCATTCTGACGGGTATGAGGTGATATCTCGTGATTTTTTTTATTATGTTATGTTAATCACCATACATTACATCATTAGTTTTTGATGTAGTGTTCCATGATTCATTGTTTGCATATAACACCCAGGGCTCCATGCAGTACATGCCCTCCTTAATACCCATCACCAGGCTACCCCATCCCCCCACCCCCCTCCCCTCTAGAACCCTCAGTTTGTTTCTCAGAGTCCATAGTCTCTCATGGTTCGTCTCCCCCTCCGATTTCCCCCTCTTCATTTTTCCCTTCCTGCTATCTTCTTCTTTTTTTTTTTTTAACATATAATGTATTATTTGTTTCAGAGGTACAGGTCTGTGATTCAACAGTCTTACACAATTCACAGCGCTCACCATAGCACATACCCTTCCAATCTCATTGTGATTTTGACTTGCATTTCCTTTGTCATTAGTGATGTTGAGCATCTTTTCAGGTGTCTATTAACCATCTGTATGTCTTCTTTGGAAACATGTCTATTCAGGCCCTCTGTTGTGACTTTTTGATGAAACTAAATACAAGTCTACTGATATTACCATGATTAGGAAATGATGGATATTATAGCTAGAATAAGGAAACTCTAAGATCAATTAGGACAAAAATTACAGCTGACTAAGCTGAATTTCTGAGGGAAAAACTAGAATTCAGGACAGCTGAATGTAACTCCAGTATTATCTATTTTTCAGGACAGCTGAATGTAACTCCAGTATTATCTATTTTTTTGTTTGTATTATTTTTACTACTGGTCAGTATGAATGTGGGCAGAAAAAGAGATTTTTTTTAAAGATTTTATTTTTTTATTTGAGAGGGAGAGAATGAGAGACAGAGAACATGAGAGGGAGGAGGGTCAGAGGGAGAAGCAGACTCCCTGCTGAGCAGGGAGCCTGATGCGGGACTCGATCCTGGAACTCCAGGATCATGACCTGAGCCGAAGGCACTCGCTTAACCAACTGAGCCACCCAGGCCCCCAGCAGAAAAAGAGATTTATCATTAGCCATAAACCACTTATATAACCATGTATGTGTTTGTGTCCAGGATATGTGTGGGAAGCAGAAGAACTTTGAGATATAAACACTGCCCACAAGTGATGTAGGAATGATGTTGGGGTTCAGAGCCAATGGCCAGGAAAGAATTCTTGAGATGTCTTTGGTGCAAAAAGATGGTTTTATTAAAGCAAGAAGACAGGACCCCGTGGGCAGAAAGAGCTGCCCTGGGGTCATGAGGGGTTAGGGAGGGGGTTAGGGATAGTGCAAGTCCCTACGGAATTTTGGAATCAAGGTTTCCAGGACCCTGAAGGGGCTAGCTATTGTTAGGAAAAGGTCATTTATTACTGTCTAATAAAATTTTAGTCATGAGACCCTTCAGAGTTTTATCAGTAGGTCATATGTTTGGGGGATGATTGCCAACTATATCTTGGGGGTAGAGGTAAAGGAAGTTTCCAAAATAATTTTAATACGTTCATGTAGACTTATAGGATCCTGGGGGGTCTCGCTAAGATTGCCTTTTGCCCTTAGCAAAGTATTAACAATGAGGCAGCTGAGTTCCTAGAGGAATGTCACTCTGCCTGTTTCAAGGACTTTTCAGTGGGCTGTAAGTAGCAAGGAAATTTCATTTTTCTTTTGCTTTTGTTTCCCACATCATAAAAAGGCTAATGTCTACATGGAGGGATAAAGATTTTTTCTTTAGTCATTTATTTCAGAAAATTAAAAAAAAATGTCTTAAACATCCAAGGAGGATCAAGAAAGAGAGGCATGGAGTCTGCAAATATAGAGAACTGAAGTTTGTGGATTAATGACTATAAGCTGGAAGGGAAGTGTTGGAAAAGGGACGGTTCTTGAGCTCTCATCGGAGAAAAGATGATTTCCACCCAGCGAAAGAAAGGGCAGAAAGAAGGAAAGCAAAAAGGGACAGAACACAACAGAGGATCCTACAGCATTAATATAATGGATTGTTTGTTTTTAGGTGGAATTGAGAAACAAAATTAAAAATAACACTGACCCATCCATTTGTTTTAATTGGAAAACTCAAGGGAGGGAAATATAAAAGTTTGGAAAAAGACGAAAGGATGGAAGGAAGGTTAAGAAGCAAACACAGTATCTTACCTTTGGGAATTTCAAGGAAGGTTTCAAGTGAATTGACTTTGGAAAACATGATCAATACAGGGGGAGGGATTTAAAAAGGTAAGAGAGGGAATTAGGAAGAACAAAAGAAGACAGGAAGTCATACTTAAATTTAGACATAAGAATAATGAGGAGAGGGGCACCTGGTTGGCTCAGTAGTTAAGCGTCTGCCTTTGGCTCAGGTCATGATCCCAGGGTCCAGGGATAGAGCCTGGCATCGGGCTCCCTGCTCAGTGGGAAGCCTGTTTCTCCCTCTCCCACCCCCCCCCGCTTGTGTTCCCTCTCTCGCTGTCTCTCTCTCTCTGTCAAATAAATAAAATCTTAAAAAAAAAAATAATGAAGAGAGGGGCGCCTGGGTAGCTCAGTCAGTTGAGCAGCCCACTCTTAATTTCAGCTCAGGTCATGATCTTGGGGTCTTGGGATTGATCCCCCTGTGGAGTTCCATGCTCAGTGGGGAATCTGCTTAAGGATTCTTTCTAGCTCTCTCTCTCTGCCCCTCCCCCAGCTCATGCTCTCTCTCTCTCTCTCTCTCTCTCTCTCTCTCTAAAATAAATAAATCTTTAAAGAAATAAAAAAGAATAATGAGAAATGAGAAACCTGTACTGTAAAGAAAGCCACATTTCATAACTGAAATGTGTACAAGCAGGTGGTGGGGTCAAATGCCCTGTGGCAGAACCACATTTGCAGGGTAGCAGATAGGGTGTGTCTGTAATGGGGTTTTCTTCAACCTACAAAAAGAGAAAGGAAGCAAGAGGAGCGGAGTGAGGCACAGAAAATCACAGAATTAATAAAAAGACAGAAGGAAGAAAAGAGAGGAGGTGGTAAAAAAGAAAAAAAGGTTGACATTATGAAAGAGCACAGGAAACAGGTTTAATTTCTATTATCCGGTATAAAAAGTTAGCCCATGTGCACTGATCCCTTGGAGGAGCCTGGCTTCATCAGTTACCATGTAGACAATTCTACTGACGGCTGCTTTATTTTCCAAATCTAATAATGAAGTCAATAGCCTTCAAAGCCTGGAAATAAGTGTCTCTGTGCCTCCTCAGGAATCACTTTGATTGGCAAATAGCTGTAACTGCATCATTACCATTTAATGTCTCGGGCAGTTCCAGTGGTACCTGGAAGATAATAAAGAGGTGTCAGTATTATTCATATCTTTTAATTGCTCCTATTTGCATTTCTTTTGTTATCCTGTGGGCAAAATTGTAACACTTGGCTAGGCATACAGTGGATAAAGGAGACATAACAGTCCAGACTAAAATACTCTCCTAAGTACCCATTACATTGGATAGCTATGAGCAACAATATAACTTTGCAATAAAACCTATTTACTGCTAAAAATTAAAATTGCTTTTAACAGCTTTATTGCATGCAAACAATTAAAATAATTATATCAAGTTGCAGCTGCCGTCTGGCTAAGAAATTAAGTAAAAGGGAAAAAACTAAAAGAAAGTAAAAGGGAAAGAAAAACAAAAGAAAGTGTAAACCCCAAGAGCAAATGCAAGAACTTTGTGAAATCAGAGAATTTAGGCTCTCTTTCCTCCAAGTCATTCACTATTTATATAGTTGTAGAAATTTTCTTATATACACTTCAGTGTTTTTAAAAGAAATAAAATAATGCACCCCACTATAAGGCTTCAGGCAACATTTTGAACATTTGATTTTTGTAAGATGTGAGAAATACCTCTTTACAGAACTCCTAAGTAGTCTCTTCACTTTGATTTAGAAAATTTTGTCAACTTGGACATCTCATGCCATGGTGGGTAAAATCATTTTGAAGGAATCCAGGAAATTGGAAATCTCAAGTATCTACAATATTTTATTTAACCGCATACTTTTGGGCATTAGTTTCAGGTAAACAAATGTGTATCCTGAGAATTCAGTAAGAAATTGCAAATGACTTCTGTGTGCCCAAGATATGCACACATGTATCAGGCAAGTAAAACCATATGAGTTCCAATTCAGTCCACATTCCATTCTTTCTCCATTTTTATTAACATGCATGGCTTAATAAACTGAGAGACAAGAATAAACTGAGAAGACAAGACTGACACAAAAATCAAATGTTATTCCCAAACTAGTACTGGGTAGCTCGTTCTATAATCCTTGATTATTTATTTATTCATCACACATCTACCAAGTATCTGTTATATGCTGGCTTTCTGTTACTCATGTGGAATGAAAAAGTGAATAAGGCACAACCCCTGACCTTGAGAAGCCCACAATATATAGTGGGAAAAAAATGACACATAAAGAAGTTACTGCAATTTTATCAGTCCTCAAAGAAAGATGTGAACAAAACATATAGTGTTTCCTTAAATTATATCAGGTAAGAAATTTTTCTTCCCAACTATATAATTTAAAACTATGCTTCTTAGCTATAAAAATGAACAATAGTATACATTTTGAAGGGTTTGCAAAATAATAATAATTGTCATTTATTGTATCTGCTGTTTCAGTATCCATGTGTATTACCAAAAAAAAAATTTATTTACAGGGATGTGAAGGCAGATTAGGACATGGTCAGATCACCTGGGTTTGAATCTTGTCTCTACCACTTACTGGCTGTGTGACCTCAGTCAAGCCAGTTTCCACATTTGAAAAACATGAATAACATGAGCACTTATTTCATAGCATTATTGTAGAGACTAAGTTCATTAATATAGATGCAGTTCCTGGGACAGAGAAAATACTCTATGTGTGTCAGCTCTATAATTACCTCAGTCAGTTTTACAGAAAGCCTATACAGTAAGGGATATCCTTTCTATTTGGCTGATTGACAGCTATGGTTTAAAGAGTTAAGGAATGTTGTGTTGATTGTCCTGTGAGCAGACCTAAGAGCATAAATTCAAATTCAAGTCCATCTAACTCTAAAGATATTGTAATAAGTCTGGATTTCTCTTCCAAACCTTTCATCTGTCCCTCTACCCTTACTTAGTATAACCATCCAGGCTCTACGTTGATACAATTCCCATTTGGCTTTGAAAAGCATTTGGTTATTTCTCCAGTGCCCAGTATTACGCCAGTCTTTGGTGTCTGCCTTTTGATGAACAGAATTTTTAAATTTTAATTTAGATGAGTTTAATATGTCTTTCCTTTATGGCTTGTGCATTTTGTGGCTCGTTTCAGGAATCATTCCCCAGTCAAAATTGTAATAATCTTCTCCTATATCGTCTTTCAAAAGAGTTTCCTTTTATTTTTTTCTCTTTAAAGCAACTGGACATGTTTTTTATGTATGGTTTTAGATAGGGTACAATTTCATTGTTTTTCATATAACAATCAATAGTCATTGTCTCAGGACCATTTGTTAAAGTAAAGAACTGATGTGCCATTTTCTTATTCATCTACAATAATAATTATCATAAATCCAATTTCCAGGGGCACCTGAGTGGCTCAGTCGTTAAGCGTCTGCCTTCAGCTCAGGTCATGATCCCAGGGTCCTGGGATCGAGCCCCACATCGGGCTCCCTGCTCAGCGGGAAGCCTGCTTCTCCCTCTCCCACTCCCTCTACTTGTGTTCCCTCTCTCGCTGTGTCTCTCTCTCTCTGTCAAATAAATAAATAAAATCTTAAAAAAAAATCCAATTTCCAAGTGTATGGACTGAATTTATCATATCGCCCAGCTCTGTATCAGTATCACCCTGTCATGATTGCTTATGAGGCATTTCCACCACCATCCCTATTTTTTTAAAGGATAGCCTTGGCTCTTCATGGAATTTTTTTTTTCTCTTCCATACAAATTACAGAATTAGTTTGTCAAGTTCCAAAAAAATAAGACATGATTTTTCTGTTTGGAACTTCATTAAATCTAAATATGAATGTGTGAGAATTGATGTTCCCAATGTATGGACATAGTGATTTCCTAAATATTTGTAAGTATTATTAACAAATATCTGTAAACAAGATTTTAGTTTTCTCTTTAAAGTATTACACATTATTTTAGATTAATTCTTAACTAGTTTATAATTTAATTATATACATTGTATTTTTGAAAATGATTTATTGTGTTGTCATATATGTGTGTATAGTGTATATATAGAGACTATTATATGTATATACATATACACACATACATATACAGTTGATAAATGAATAAATATTTTGTATCCAACATGCTAAACTCATTAATTCTAATGATTTGTCAATAGATTTTGTACATATTTCATGCAGACAACTATATTAAACTTTTGTTTCTTTGTTTCAAACTTTATACTTTTTTTTCTTGCCTTATTGTGTTCACTAGGACTTTCAGTACAATGTTGAATTGAATGATGGTAATGGGAGAGGCTACCCTACCTTTATCATTTGAAAAGAATGTGTCAGTATTTTATGATATAGCAGGCTATTTGCTATAAGTTACTTTTTTGGTAGTTTTAAAATATGTTTTTCCCATTTTTTATTTAAAATTTTTTATGGAGAAAATTTATCAAATCCATTTTAATCTCTGTTGATTGAAAAGATCATAATGCTTTTCTCCTTTAATCTGTTAATGTGGTTTTATTACCAGTATTAATACTTGGTGAAATTTGACATATCAATATTTTGCTGAAAAATTTTCACTCTAATTTATTGAGTGAGATAGGAGTGTGGTTTTCCTTCCTTGTCAGATTTTGGTATCCCTGTTAGACTAACCTCATAAAAATTGAGACAGGGAAGTGTTCCCTCTACTTTTTTAATCCAGGCTAGTTGGTGGAAGATTTATAATTTGTTCCTTGCATAGTCACTATAATTTAGCAGAATAACTCTTTGTGTCTAGTATTTTACTTAGAGAAAATTTTAAGCTTCTCTTTCAATTTTTAAAATATTACATAACCCTTTTTTATTTCTTTTTGGTTTCATTTTTGAGAAGTGAAGCTTCCAGAAATTTGATAATTTTGTAGCAGCTTATCAACCTCTGGCTACAATATTTCATAATATCCTTTTAGTATCTTTTTATCACCTATGCCATATAATGTCACCATTATTCCATATATACATGTTTGTGTGATCCTTCTTACCTACTTTACCAATATTACTGGAGTTTTGTCAATGTTGCTATTCTTTAATAGGACCAGTTTTTGAATTTTTCAGTATCCACTATTGATATTCAAGCAGTCTTGCTTTACACTGTTCTGATATCCATAAATTAAAATTCTTACATTTTAGTTAGGAAACACAACTTTCCCAGCAACACAGTTAAAGTTTCAGTCATCACAGTATATTAACTGTGAATAATTTCATAATTGTGTCACTTTTTTTTAATCTATTAGTGATTAGTCACTGAGCATCTGTTATTCAGTTCGTGAACAGACAGCAAAGTGTGTAGTTGTGTTACCTCCTGCCTCCATGGTAAGCATGATATTTTCAGATACAGATAATTAAACAGTTGATCAACAGAGATGAAAGTGGAGTGGAAAACAAGCAAACAAATCACTGCAAGTGATACTGGAAGTGGTTAGAAGATTTGAATATGACAAAAGCAAAGACAGAACCAAATCTAGGCCTGCAACTGAGAAAGTTTGGTGAATTTTTTTTCATTTTTTAAAAAGATTTTATGTATTTATTTATTTATTTGAGAGAGAGAGAGAGCAAGTGCACATGAGCAAGCATGGGGAGGGGAAAAGAGGTAGGGAGAGGGACAAGCATACTCCACACTAAGCTCAGAGCCCACGTGGGGCTCAGTCTCACTATCCAGATATGAAGACCTGAGCCGAAATCAAGAGTTAGATATTTAACTGACTGAGCCACCCAGGAACCCCTGGTGAATTTTAAAAACCAGAGAAGGTCATTTCAACATTGTTTAGCTTACATTTTACTAAAAACGGAAAGGTATTCATGATTGAAATAGAGCATTTCCTTCTACTTTGGACAGAAGACTTAAACAAAAATCTCAATCAGGGATCCCATTCAGGTTAAAGAATTGAAGGTACCTGCCACATTGTAAGAAAACAGTAATTACAAAGAAACTAGAGATCGTGCAATTGTTTAGCTGAATTTTGGAAGAAATATGACAAAAGCATGCAACTCAAAACACTCAAACCTCAGGGCAGGAATGACCAACGAGCACTATGTATGCAATATGGCAAAAAGTTTTATCATACTATGCAAATAATTTTGCAGAACTCAAATAGAATATAAAGGGAGTTATCAAAGAAACAGCTGGTAGTGCAAATGTCATTTTCACTGACACCTTTTGAGAGCCTAGATATACAGCCAGAGGAACTTAATGAGGTGTTCATTGTTCTCTGTTGCCTTTTTTGTCAGTTTATCCTATTTAGTTTATCCTGTTTAGTTTTTCTTACCCCCTAATTTCTTAGATTGAATGCCTAACTCACTATATACAGCCATTACTACTACTAGTATGTGCATTTAAGGTAATCTTGTCTAATCCCTTTTGTGATTATTTTCTTCTACACAAGAGTTCATTGGAAGATTATTACTTAATTTCAAAATATATATTAGGCTGGTTATCTCTTTGCTATTAACACCTAACTAAATTGTATAGTGAAAAGACTTACATAATCTATGTGCTATCAATCCTCTGAGATTTATTGGTACTTCCTTTATGGTATTTGGCCAAATGTATAGCCAACTTTTTAAAATACCATTTTTTAATCATGTTTGAGATTATTTGGACTTTCTGAATCTACTGATTGTTTTTATTTGTCATGTCTGAAAACTCAGCCATTAAATACTCAGTTATTCTTCTATATCATTCCCCTCCTTCTGGATATACATTAAATGTTCTCCTTGTATACTCTATGTGTCTTGGTTGTTCATCTTTTTCATTAATGTTATACTCTCTATGTTGCGTCCTGGATGATTTCTTTAATTTTATATCCCAAATTATTCCCTTATTAAATGTTTTTTTTTTTTTAAGATTTTATTTATTTATTTATTTGAGAGAGAGTGAGAGCACAGGAGCAGGGGCAAAGCAAGAGGGGTGGGAGAAGCAGACTCCCCTGCTGAGCAGAGAGCCTGACGCGGGGCTCGATCCCAGGACTCTGGGATCATGACCTGAGCTGAAGGCAGACATATTAAATGGGTTTAAACTGTTATTGTCAATCTACTATGTTTTAAATTTGTATTATTATGTGCTTTTTATAAGTTTTATAAATTTTTTGTAAGTTCCTTTTAATTTTAAAAAAAGTTACCTCTAGTCATCTTGTATAGTTTCTTACCTTTAATCATATTTGCAATTGCTTCTTTTTAAAATATATATTAAAAATAATTATTTTGTTTTTTGAGTTTGCAATGTTAATATCTAAGTAATTTCTAGGTTTGATTCTGTGTGTGTGTGTGTGTGTGTGTGTGTGTCTTACCTTTGTCTATAAAGCATCACTTCCTCAGTTTTTGGGTTTTTTGTTTTTGTTTTTTATTTACTGTAGGATCACTGTTCTTGGCACTCTAAGTATGAAAACTCTTTAAGACTCAATTCAAAGTGGACCCTTTATGAGAGGATTTGCTTCTGCCTATTTCCAGGGGTCACTTATCACATATCAGGGATCACTTCACCATAAATTAGTGGCTTGATTTTTTTTTTTTTCCTAGGCCATTCAGGTAGCATGAATTTGGGCTTCAGAGCCATAGAGGTTATATTTATAAATTCTCAGAAAAGATTTTTCCCTTTTCATTCAGCAGCCAGATTCATCACTGAAAATTCTCTTTGGGATTTTAGGGATGGAAGTTTTATTTGTGGTACCTACTCACTGAAAGTTAGCCTTTGGGGTTTATGTGGAGCAGTCTCCTTTTAGCCTCTCCCTCTTGCCCAAACCTGACTTTTTTTCTTCTTCCATATGTCCAGTTAGGCAATGAAAAACAGAAGTTCATATTCACTGGGTTTGACAAATATCCTCGAGACAGAAGCCAAACTCTGTGCTCTTCTTATCTTTATAACTTTCTGCTCTCCTTAATTTTTGCTTTGTGAAATTCTTTTCTTTTTTTCTAATACATTGGAATATTTTAAAATATGCTTTAAAAATATTTTTACATTTTTTTTCCCAACACAATTGAGATATTGGTCAGCATTCCAAATCTGCCATGTCACTGGCAATGATGCCCTCACCCAGTCCTCTCTGGCACTGTACCATGCTTGTGCTTTATTGCTGTTTTAACCATCTGAGGTGATCTCTTTGTATCTTTTCCTTTCTTTAGGAATTAGCATGTGAGCTCCATAAGAGGGGGTACTTTTTTGTTGTTGTTATTTTACTTTTTCACTGCTCTAATCCCAGTGCCTAGAATAGTACTTAGCACATAGGAGCTTAATTTTTTTGAATGGAATAATGATGAATTCCAGGTGGTTAAAGTGATCAGAGTTTGGGGTAATCTGGTCTCCTTTCTCTCTTCAAATCTTCTCATATTCTTTAGTTTTACAGTGGTTCCAAAGTCATTCCATTGACATGGGAAGCGTTAGTTTTGCATCTCACTGAAGCCACAGATTCCAAAATTCAGATTGAAGACTGCAAGGACCAAAGCCACTTGGATCCACAGTGCTAGCAAAAGCAGGGCCCCTTTGGTCCAGCACAACTTACTAGCTTCCTGAATGGCAAAACCCTGATTAATAAGAGAGCACTTGCACTTAATGAGTACCAAGGCAGTATTTGGCATTTATTGTTCCCTTGCCTAAAACCATCTTAATAGCACTCCAGACTCACTCTACTTGTTAATAGTGCCCATTTGGAATTTTATCACCTGTCCCAAGCAACAACATCATTTCTCCATAGATTATTCTCTTGGCCTAAATTTGTTTTGTTATTGTTGTTTTTGTTGTTTGCTTGCTTGCTTGCTAGCTGGCTACTGGACAAACCCATGCTGCCAAGTATTCTGACTACAAACCTATGTTTAGATCTCTAGACACATAGAGATTTGTCCCACATAATACAAGTTCCTATTATGAAACCAAGTTATTTAAAGTTTCTTGCAAGAAGAAATCACTCTTCCTAGAAGAAAAGTTCTAAATTTAAGTGTGTGTGTGTGTGTGTGTGTGTGTGTGTGTGTGTACATAGATGTTTGCACTCATTCAAAGGGCTCAACATTTTAGAACAAAAACTAGATACATAACTCACTCTCCACCTAAACCCAATTTATTCATTTATTCATTTCATAAATCAATATTTATCTTTTTCTAGATCCAGCTAGACCCAATTAATGTCTACATTTAGGCTCTGTGGTTTTAAGTATGTGGCTATGTCTGTTTGTTTTAAAGAAAGCCATTTATTTCAAAAATTTGACTTCAAAAAAGTGTGTTCACATCTAAATGTTTTGATATCTCCCTTGACAAAAATGCATCTGCTAAATTAAAGCTATAATTTCCTAACTTTGATTTATCACTAGAAACCTTCCTTCCCTATGCCGCCCCATTCTGTTCAGTTTCATTTGCAAAATGTACTTCTGCTGGCTTTCATATTATAATCTTCATTCTGTATTAAACCTACCTCCTTTAAAAGATTGTTCTAAGATGAAGCTGAGTTGGATGTTTTATTGATGAGTCCCAAGAGAAAGGCTCTTTCAAAATCCATCCAGATTGGAGAAAACTATTGGCTATGTACCTGCAGCATTATCTTAAAGAATATCACTAATCTCTACAGAGCAGGAGAAGCCATTCCTTCCATTGTTAAGTCTTAGCGCTGGGTTTCACAACTATCAAAACCTGAAGGTGATGCCCCAGGCATTTACATTGCTAGTCATTAATATAAAAGTGAGAAGGGCATTACTAGCTGTTGTTATCACACACTGAATTTACTTTTATTTCTGAGGAGAGAGAGAGAAAAAAAAGCATATTGATGCTCTTGTGTCTCTTGGCTTTTTCCCCTGCTGATAATTAGAGTGCTTAGAAAATAAAATAGCTACAGATTCTTATCAGGCACATGGAAGGTATTAAAAATGATTGCATGTATCTTTCTCCCATTTGCAAGAAGCAGACAAGTCATTATTTGATTATTATGCATTTACCTGAGGCATTCTCAAAGAGTCTACTGCCAAGTTTCTTGTCAAGCATTTTCAAAATCTCACTTTTTAAGAATACTTGTAGGGTAATTCTCTTGGAATTACAAGAACGTTATTTTTACTAGAAAACGTTTATAAGCTGAGCACTAGAAACAAAAGGTAATTTATGAATTAAGGAACTAATAGAATGAAGGTATACAAAAGGATAATTTATGAATTGAAGAATTAATAGAATGTACACAAGCGTATCTGGATTTTTTTTAATATTTGAGGGGAAAATGAGAATTGCCAAAAATAGAATGAAATGTAGCTCAGCCTTCACTTAATTTGCAGGTGTAGATACAGTCTGAGAGGATTAAGTTTCTGATTCCAACTGAACAGATAATGGAAATATGAAGGGCAGTCTTTTTTTGTTTTTAATTTTAGAAAACTAAAGCATAGGGTTGTTTAATTATGTCTCTCATGATAAAATGCTTTCTAATCCCATTGTTGTACTTTTGTTAACACTGATCTCACAGTCCCACTGGGAACACTGGATAATATCATCAATGATCTTATAAATCCAAAAACTTTATTTAAGGTCTCTGACTCTAAAATATATGACACAATATCCAAATATCTATTATCTAGTTCCTGTGTATTTTCCAGATATCAAATCTGCATTTCCAAACTGATACCCCAAGGCCCCACAAACATAATCCAAACAAAATTAGTAAATATATTATTCATCCCCCCAGTGCCCACCCTCAACACACAATCTGTTTACTCTCAGTTTGTATTTCCTGTTTTAATTACTGGTCATCATTCATCAGAACTCATAAACTAGTAACATTTAATCCCTCTTTCTGCCTGCACATCTACTTGATTACCAGATCTCACAACAAATTTTCTCTTGAAAGTGTCTCTTGCTGTATGTATGACTCACCTCTCCATCCCCTTTGGAATGTCTTAGTTCAGTCTCATTGGATTCCTCTTCTGAAGTATTGCACACTTTTCTAACTCACTGCCAACACATCTCTTCCTTCAAGTATACTTCCCACATTACTACTGGAACTATCAGTTAAAAAATGTCAAATCATATTAATTCTCTGCTTTAAAAAAGGATCTTGGGTGCCTAAAAGAGCAAAGATCATCTTCCAAGCATGAAGCTCTGTCTTCTAAAATCCTGACCCAGGCTTTAATGCGGAGGAATCTTTTTCCATATCACAGTTTTTATCATTCCTCAAGTCTGCCAGATCCTTAATATTCCAGCACCTTTGTAGGTATTCTCCTTCTGTAAGGACTGCCCTTTCTCTCTTGTCCACTCAGTGAGCACCAACCCATCATTAGAAAGCCCTGCATATCCCCTTTCTGGGAAGCCCATTCCATCTAATTTGGTTAGCAGTTGTAGTCTTCCCCTTTGTATTTTACAGAAATTTGTTCAAACTTCTATTAAAATAATTATTTCATTCACACACACACACACACACACACACACACACACACGAGTTCCTAACTGTTTTTATTTATTTATTTATTTTTTTAATTTTGTCTACCTCCCTATCTGCCCTATGACCTTTTTGGTAAATACAACTGTGACCATTTTATCACCCAGGCTAAAGATGTTATCTTTATTTTGTAGGTGTTCAATGTGTATTTGAAAAAAAAAGTCTTACCTCCTCTTAAAATATTGCTCTTTTTTTTCAGCTTATGCTGATCATCCCATCCTTAGAACTCCACATTATACCTTAATCAAATAATTTGACAGTAATTCCATGTTAGTAAATCTTGCTTCATAACCCAAGTTTTGAAATGTAGCTAGGCAATTAAGAGGCAGCTAGATAAGCCTGATAAAGAGATGGATGGTTAGATGGGAGGGAGGGAGAGAAGGAAGGAAGGAAGGGAGGAAGGGAGGAAGGGAGGAAGGGAGGAAGGGAGGAAGGGAGGGAGGGAGGGAGGGAGGGAGGGAGGGAGGGAGAGGAAGGGAAAGGGAAGGAATAGTCCAGGGCTAAATGACAACAGCCGAATCAGATTTGACAAGAACTCTGACCCATGATGTCTTCAGCAACCAGCTCATGGAACCAAACCCAATCTCTGCATCAGTTGGCCCAGAATAGTCAGGACTTGGTAAAGGATTCTGAGCTTTCCCATTTTTTGTCCCCTCTTCCAATATCTGGCCAAACAGAGGAAGATAAACATGCTTCCCAAACCAATCACATAAAATGTTCTGTCTAGTCAGCCTGCTTCCAGCTTCACCCAGCAAATAACCTCTAATAAGAGCATATCTGAAGCCTCCCTTTTTGCCACTGTTAAGCTTCCCCACTCCCCTTTCTGCTTTTGAATCTCTGCTAAATGCAAATGATGGCGGTTGACTTCTTGCTATAACAAGCCCTGAATAAAAAAACCTGGATTTGTTCTCATTTGTTTGGTCTCTGTTTTAATTCTACAGGGCTCTATGTAGCCCTGTCTTTGTCAGTGATCATTTGAAGAAATATCATTCTAACAGAAAAATAATAATGAAGTAAAAGCCAGTTTTTAAACCCAGACTCCTAATGTAACACAGAAGAGACAGTACTATAAGTATCTTTGAAATTTTTACTGTCCATTGCTATTATTCTCAGTGTTCTTCACAAGATAGCACACATAGTCCTAAAACTCCCTTCCTCACTTTCTGCCCACAGCTAAAAGATTATTTCAAACTAACAAGTTCTTTCTCTCTTTAATTTTTCTAACTTGTGAGATATCAGCTCTGATGCAAATCCTCTGTGATAGGTTCTCCTTTGTTTCCTTTTTCATCTTTTGCTCAGATTTTGCATCAAAAGATACATTTAAGTAAAACTGGAGAATTCTGAATGAGATGGATGGATTTTATCAATGTCAATATCCTGGCTATATTATATTTTGATTTTTAAACAGACTTTATTTTTTAGAGCAGGTTAGGTTCACAGCAAAACTGAGTAGAAGGTATAGAAATTTTTCACACAGGCATAGCCTCCTGCATTATCAACAGCCTCCCACCAGAGGGCACATTTGCTACAACTGATGAACCAACATTGACACATCATTATCAACCAGAGTCCATGGTTTACATTAGATTTCATTCTTGGTGTTATATATTCTAAGAGTTTGTACAAGTTTATAATGACATGTGTCATACCTGTAGTTTCATTATAATATCATACAGAGTAGCTTTATATCCTAAGAATGTTCTGTATTCCACCTATTCATCCCTCTCTCCCCTTAACCCTGGACAACCACTTATCTTTTACTGTCTCCAGAGTTTTGCCTTTTCCAGAATGTCATAAAGTTGTAGCCTTTTCAGATTGGCATCTTTTACTTAGTAATATGCATTTAGGATTCCTCCATGCCTTTTCATGGCTTGGTAGTTCATATCTTATTAGTGCTGAGTAATATTCCATTGTCTGGATATACCCCAGGTTTTTTATCTGTTCACCTACTGAAGGACATCTTGGTTGCTTTCAAGTTTCTTCAATTATGAATAAAGTTGCTATAAACACCTGCTTACAAGTTTTTGTGTGGACATGTTTTCACCTCCTGGTATTGAGTAAATACCAAGGAATGTATGGTATTGCTATAAACACCTGCTTACAAGTTTTTGTGTGGACATGTTTTCACCACCTGGTATTGAGTAAATACCAAGGAATGTATGGTAGATTATATGGTAAACGTCTCTTAGTTTTGTAAGAAATAGCCAATTTGTCTTCCAAAGTGGTCATACCACTTTGCATTTCACCAGCAGTATATGACATTTTTTTTTTTTTTACCCCACATTCTTATCAGCATTTGGTGTTGTCAGTATTCTGGATTTTGACACTCTATTGATGAAATCCCAATAGTTCATTTTTGCCCTTGCTTCCCTTGCCTTTGGCGATGTTTCTAGGAAGAAGTTGCTGCAGCTGAGGTCGAAGAGGTTGTTACCTGTGTTCTCCTTTAGGATTTTGATGGACTCCTGTCTCACGTTTAGGTCTTTCAACCATTTGGAGTCTATTTTTGTGTGTGGTGTAAAGAAATGGTCCAGTTTCATTCTTCTGCATGTGGCTGTCCAATTTCCCACCACCATTTGTTGAAGAGACTGTCTTTTTTCCACTGGACATTCTTTCCTGCTTTGTCAAAGATGAGTTGACCATAGAGTTGAGGGTCCATTTCTGGGCTCTCTGTTCTGTTCCATTGATCTATGTGTCTGTTTTTGTGCCAGTACCATACTGTCTTGATGATGACAGCTTTGTAATAGAGCTGGAAGTCTGGAATTGTGATGCCGCCAGCTTTGCTTTTCATTTTCAATATTCCTCTGGCTATTCGGGGTCTCTTCTGGTTCCATACAAATTTTAGGATTATTTGTTCCATTTCTTTGAAAAAAGTGGATGGTATTTTGATGGGGATTGCATTGAATGTGTAGATTGCTCTAGGTAGCATTGACATCTTCACAATGTTTGTTCTTCCAATCCATGAGCATGGAACGTTTTTCCATTTCTTTGTGTCTTCTTCAATTTCTTTCATGAGTATTTTATAGTTTTCTGAGTACAGATCCTTTGCCTCTTTGGTTAAATTTATTCCTAGGTATCTTATGGTTTTGGGTGCAGTTGTAAATGGGATCGACTCCTTGATTTGTCTCTCTTCTGTCTTGTTGTTGGTGTATAGGAATGCCACTGATTTCTGTGCATTGATTTTATATCCTGCCACTTTACTGAATTTCTGTATGAGTTCTAGCAGTTTTGGGGTGGAGTCTTTTGGGTTTTCCACATACAGTATCATATCATCTGCAAAGATTGAGAGTTTGACTTCCTCTTTGCCGATTTGGATGCCTTTGATTTCTTTTTGTTGTATGATTGCTGTGGCTAGGACTTCTAATACTATGTTGAATAGCAGTGGTGATAGTGGACATCCCTGCCGCGTTCCTGACCTTAGGGGAAAAGCTCTCAGCTTTTGATTAGGATTGTATTGAATCTGTAGACTAAACTGGAAAGAACTGGCATCTTAACAGTATTGAGTTATTATAGTTTTGCAGAATGTTACTGTTTAGGGAAACTGTTCAAGTTGTACTAGATATCTCTGTATTATTTCTTACAACTACATGCAAATCTACAATTATCTCAACAAAAAATTTTAATAAAAAAATTAGACACCTAGAACTAAGATGGTCAACAAAATTCTTAGCGGATGAGGTAGGAACTAAAGTAAAAAGCAAAGACAGAATATTACTTTGCATTCAGGAAAAAAAAAGCGGAAAGCTATGAATACTCATATATTACTAATATTTTACAGTCACTTGTGTGTCTGTATATGTGGTACATGACATGACACTTTTTTAAGATTTTTTTTTTTTAAGTAATCTCTACATCCAACGTGGGGGGGGGTCAAATTTATAATCCTGAGGTCAGGGTCTTATGATCTACTGACTGAACCAGTGAGGTGCCCCATAGAGCACATTTTTTTAACATTAATTACTCCATGTCTCATAGATTTCCTTTTGAAATATAATGGCATTGAATTCAGGCTAATTATTCTCTATTTTTGGAGTCTGTTTTTCTAAAAAATTGGCTACCATGTTAAGATGATAAACTTTCTTTAGCTTTTTCTTATTCTGGTCACCTTACCAAACAGTCCATGTTATTTATAATGAGTTAGCATTAGAGTAAGAATTCCCCTAATCACTTCTAGCCACAGCGATGTTTGACTTTGTCATTAAAATGATTCCTGGCTTTTCCACGTAAAGTATAATGTCATCTGTGAAGAGAAAGTTTGACTTCTTTGTCAATTTGAATACCTTTTATTTCTTTTTGTTGTCTGATTGGTGTTGCTAGGACTTCTAGTACTATGTTGAAAAATAGTGGCGAGAGTGGATATTCTTGTGTTCCCGATCTTAAGGGAAAGGCTCTTATCTTTTCCCCATTGAGGATGATATTTGCTGTGGGTTTTTCATAGGTGGAGTTTATGAAATTGAGGGATGTTCCCTCTATCCCTATACTCTGAAGAGTTTTAGTCAGGAAAGGATGCTGTATTTTGTCAAATGCTTTTTCTGCATCAATTGGGAGGACCATATGGTTCTTCTCTCTCCTTTATTAATGTGTTCTATCACATTGATTGATTTGTGAATGTTGAACCACCCTTGCATCCTGGGGATAAATCCCACTTAGTTGTGGTGGATGATCCTTTTAACCTTTTAATGTATTGTTGGATCCAATTAGCTAGGATTTTGTTGAGAATTTTAGAACCCATATTCATCAGGGATATCAGTCTGAAATTCTCCTTTTTGTTGGGGTCTTTGCCTGGTTTGGGGATTAAGGTAATGCTGGCCTCATAGAACAAGTCTGGAAGCTTTCCTTCTGTTTCTATCTTTTGAAACAGCTTCAGGAAAATAGGTATTATTTCTTCTTTGAATGTTTGGTAGAATTCCCCAGGGAATCCATCAGGCCCTGGACTCTGGTTTTTTGGGAGGTTTTTGATCACTGCTTCAATCTCATTACTGGTTATTGACCTATTCAGGTTGTCGATTTCTTCCTGTTTCAGTCTTGGTAGTTTATAGGTTTCCAGATTGCTTCCAGGTTGCTTAATCTATTGGCATATAGTTGTTGATAATAATTTCTAATAATTGTTTCTATTTCCTTGGTGTTAGTCGTGATCTCTCCCCTTTCATTCATAATTTTATTGATTTGGATCCTTTCTCTTTTCTTTTGGATAAGTCTGGCCAGTGGTTTATCAATCTTATTAATTCTTTTAAAGAACCAGCTTCTAGTTTTGTTGATCTGATCTACTGTGTTTCTGCTTTCTAATTCATTGATCTCTGCTCTAATCTTAATTATTTCTCTTCTAATGCATGGTTTAGGCATTGTTTGTTGCTTTTTCTCTAGTTCTTTAAGGTGTAAAG
The DNA here is from genome assembly GCF_003265705.2 of Callorhinus ursinus. Lineage (NCBI taxonomy): Eukaryota > Metazoa > Chordata > Mammalia > Carnivora > Otariidae > Callorhinus > Callorhinus ursinus. The sequence continues at coordinate 29,389,280 of NW_027397073.1, forward strand.
TTCTTTAAAGTTCTTTAAGGTGTTTTTTCTCTAGTTCTTTTAGTTGGTAAATTCGGGAATTTTCTTTTTTTTTTTTTTTTTTTTTGATTGAGGCTTGGATGGCTATGTATTTCCCCTTTAGGACCACCTTTGCAATATCCCCTACATTTTGGACCGATGTGTTTTCGTCCTCATTGGTTTCCATGAATTGTTTAAGTTCTTCTTTGATTTCCTGGTTGACCCAAACATTCTTGAGCAGAGTGGTCTTTAGCTTCCAAGTGTTTGAATTTCTTCCAAATTTTTTCTTGTGACTGAGTTCCAGTTTTAAAGCATTATGGTCTGAGAATATGCAATGAATAATCTCAGTCTTTTGGTATTGGTTGAGACCTGATTTGTGACACAGTACGTGGTCTGTTCTGGAGAAAGTTCCATGTGCACTTGAGAAGAATGAGTTTTCTGCTGTCTTAGGGTGGAATATTCTGTATATATCTATGAGGTCCATCTGGTCCAGTGTTTCATTCAAAGCTCTTGTTTCTTTGTTGATTCTCTGCTTAGATAATCTATTGCTGAGAGTGGAGTATTGAGGTCTCCTACAATTAATGTATTATATTATCAATATGACTCTTTATTTTGGTTAACAGTTGGCTTATGTAGTTGGCTGCTCCCATGTTGGGGGAGTAGATATTTACAATTGTTTGATAGACCCTTTAAGAATGATACAGTGTCATTCTGTGTCTCTAACTACAGTCTTTAGCTTAAAATCCAAAGACTCCACCCCCAAATTACTAGAACTCATACAGCAATTCAGTAATGTGGCAGGATTCAATGCACAGAATTTGGGCATTTCTTATACACTATTTTATTGTTACTTTCTTATACGCTAACAATGCAACTGTAGAAAGAGAATTTAGAGAATTCATTCCATTTATAGTAGTACCCAAATCCATAAGATACCTCGGAATAAACCTAACCAAAGAGGTAAAGGATCTATACTCTACAAACTATGGAACTCTCATGAAAGAAATTGAAGAAGACATAAAAAGATGGAAAAATGTTACATGCTCGTGGATCAGAAGAATAAACATTGTTAAAATGTCTATGCTGCCCAGAGCAATCTGTATCTTCAACACCATCCTGATCAAAATTCCAATGACATTTTTCAAAGTGCTGGAACAAACAATCCTAAAATTTGTATGGAAACAGAAAAGACCCCAAATCACCAAGGAAATGTTGAAAAAGAAAAACAAAGCTGGTGGCATCACGCTGCCTGATTTCAAGCTAGATTACAAAGCCATGATCACCAAGACAGCATGGTACTGGCACAAAAACAGACATATAGACCAATGGAACAGAATAGAGAGCCCAGATATGGACCCTCAACTCTATGGTCAAATAATCTTTGACAAAGCAGGAAAAAATATGCAATGGAAAAAAGACAGTCTCTTCAATAAATCGTGCTGGTAAAATTGGACAGCTATATACAGAAGAATGAAACTCGACCATTTTCTTAACACCATACACAAAAATAAACTCAAAATGGATGAAAGACCTCAATGTGAGACAGGAATCCATCAGAATCCTAGAGGAGAACATAGGCAGTAACCTCTTCAACATCGGCCACAGCAACTTCTTTCAAGATACATTTCCAAAGGCAAATGAAACAAAAGGGAAAATGAACTTTTGGGACTTCATCAAGATAAAAAGCTTCTGCACAACAAAGGAAACAGTCAACAAAACAAAGAGGCAACCTATGGAATGGGAGAAGATATTTGCAAATGACACTACAGACAAAGGACTGATATCTAAGATCTATAAAGAACTTCTCAAACTCAACACCCAAAAAACAAACAATCAAGTCAAAAAATGGGCAGAAGACATGAACAGACACTTCTCAAAAGAAGACATACAAATGGCTAACAGACACATGAAAAAATTCATCATTAGTCATCAGGGAAATTCAAATCAAAACCACACTGAGATATCACCTAACACCAGTTAGAATGGCAAAAATTGACAAGGCAAGAAACAACAAATGTTGGAGAGGTTGTGAAGAAAGGGGAACTCTCTTACACTGTTGGTGGGAATGCAAGTTGGTACAGCTGTTATGGAACCTGGACTGGATCACCCGATGGAAGAACCAAGTGGCACTGGGAGATCTTAGAGGATAGGAGGTTTATTTAACACTGGCAGGCTCAGAGGAGAGTGATCTCCAAAGGTCTGAGCCCCAAGCACAAACAAAGGGGGTAATTTATACACTTATACATCCACATACTTGGCACTTTTGGTACGTGCGCAAAGCAGGGCAGGGAGAAGAACCCGGAAGAGCCCTGGGACAAGGACTGGGACTCTCCCACTGGCTCAGTCAGTCATCTTAGGACACAGATTTTCCTTATCATTCCCCCCTTTGATGCCCCTTTAAACACCTAGTTTAGAGGGCATCATTTTCATCTTTTAAGGGGCAATAGTGACTAAGGAGCAACTGGAGTCTGATTTTAGCAATTTGAGTAGTGATAAGCCTAGTAAGGGCATTAAGAATACAAGGACCAAATGCTGCTGTGAAGAGAAGCAATAGGAGGGGGCCGATGAGGGGGGCAAACCAAGGGAACCATTGTGAGAAGGTATTCCATCAAGTTGTCCACTGGAATGTTTCCCACTAGTGATGTACTTGTTCCTGTAATTGGGTCAGAGTTTCTTGGACCACCCCCGACTCATTAGCATAGAAACAACATTCCTCCTGTAAGAAGAGGTAGAGCCCCCCCTTGGGTGGCCATAAGCAAGTCGAGCCCACGCCTGCTTTGGAGGACCACTAAAGCCAATGAATCGAGTTGGTGCTGCAGGGCCAGGGCCAACTAAGTGAGGGCAGAAAAATCCACTGTGAGTTGTTGAGTTAGCTCCTGGTATTAAACCTGAGACATCCTAACGCCAGTGGCGCGGAGGGCAACAGCTGACGTGGCCAGCAGGCTCATGATAAGAGGGATGGCCGTGGGGGAGCATCGAGGGCAGCAAGGAGGTCTCCATATGAGTGGGGCATCACTCCCAGGGAGGACTGAAAGATTGGATAAGAGACTGACAAGCATGCATGATTGATCATGCGGAGTGATGCAGATGTATACACCTTTATCACAAGCCAGAAAAGTGTTAGGCATGCAGACCCGACTGTGGCCCATGATGGGAGAGGAAGAATTGCCATACAGCAGTACTGGAGCCAGAAAGGGATAATCTGAGGTCCCTGGTGCCGAGGTGGGAGGTGACACAGTGGATTGGTTGAAGATGACACTTAGGTATTGGACGGGACTGGGCTTTATACAGATCCAGCAGTCAGATGCTTGGGGTGGATATGAGTGTTTAAACACTTGGTGGGAGACGTTAATCATACCCAACAGTTGCGCTATGGATGCTTGCTACATGTGGATGGGGGACCCAGGGATGCATCAGGGTGAGTTATTTTCTGTCTAACTCTGGGGGTTGACTGTAAGGCTTGGAGTGAACGTGGACTTAATGATAAATTTGGCCATGGGGTCGGTCCCCATGGGGTGATATTGGCCCAACAGGAGAATGATTCCTGTAGTCCATGATGTGGCATTGGGTTCTAACACTGAGAGAGTGAGCAGTATACAGTGATTGTTAGGGCAAGAAATGGGGTGGCGTTGCGTGACAAGGAAATCGGAATGTCACTGCACTGTTTGAGGCGCCACCTGGTGGACCATCGTTTCATTCCTGGCCAAGTCGTTGCTCATGACTTACATCCCCAAGCTTGTGAGCAGAACTGAGGGCAGGTGTTTGGCTGTTGAGGCGTAGGGCCCCCACAGATGTAGATATAAGTCTGGCTGGACTCTCCACTGGCACAGTTCCTCATCTGAATAATGAGCTTTCTTCACTCTTGAGTGGTGGACCCACGGGGTTGACACCTGAGACCTTGAGGGCAATAGGGGCGTTTAGAACAACAGTGTGGGGCCCTGTCCACTGCGGTTTGAGGGGGTCTTTCTTCCAATCTTGGACCCAAACTGAGTCCCCTGTCTGGAAGTATACCTGAGACCCTAAGGAGATTGGGGCCCTCTCAATGGTGTACTTTTATAATTTATTTAGGGTGGCCTCCAGGGCCTGAATCTGCTCCTTTATCCCTTTATCTCCAACCTGATGTAAGTTTCCTGGAAGGCTCCCCAAGCATGGGGGAGGCTGTCCATATATTAATTCGAATGGGGAGAAACCTAATGTCTGGGTCGTGCAGCGAGCACACAGAAGAGTTAGGGGTAGCAGATCCAGCCATTGGAGGTTAGTCTCCTGACAAAACTTTGCTAAGGTTCCCTTGAGGGTGTGATTCATTCACTCTACTTTCCCTGAACTTTGGGGCCGGTAGGCAGTGTGGAGTCTCCAGGTGATGTTGAGAGATTTGGTCAAGACCTGTACAATGTCTGCCACAAATGTGGGTCCATTGTCACTATGGATTGTTAATGGCAGGCCAAACCAGGGCACAATCTCCTGCAAGAGGATTTTAGCTACTTCCTGGCTTTGCTCCATCCTGGTAGGGAAGGCTTCAACCCACCCAGAGTACATGCATACTATTACTAGGAGATATCTGAACACCCTGCTCAGCTACACATCTGTGAAGTCTACCTCTAGATCTTCGAAGGGGGTTGCTCCCATCCTCTGGACACCTGTCAGGGGCCATGGTGAAGACCGAGCATTATTTTTAGCCATATTATGCATCATTCACTCATTGCTCGGCATAGTGCTGGCAGCTGACTGATGTAGTAGTGCTTCTTGAGAAGGGCCTCTAATGTAGTTTTTCCCAGATGAGTGAGTTGGTAGTGTTCCTTGACTAGATGCCTTCCAGTTGCTGTTGGAACAAAGATGTGCCCATCTGGCATCATCCACCATTCCTTTTCAGTCAGGGTGGCTCCCTCAGCCATGGCCCATTCCTTTCCCTTTTTAGTGTAACTGGGCAGAGGGACTTCTTCCAGGGGTGTTAGGGCCATGGTGAGTGAAGGGGCTCTGTCCTTGTCCTCACTGGCTGCAGTCTTGGCTGCCTTATCTGCCAGATGATTTCCCCATGCTATGGGGTCATCTCTTTTCTGTCCCTTATAGTGCAGGATTACTACTTCCTTTGGAAGCCAGACTGCTTCAAGGAGTCTCAGTATCTCCTCCTTGTTCTTGATAGCTTTTCCTGCTACAAATAGGAGGCCCCTTTCCTTGTAGATGGCTCCATGTATATGTACAGTAGCAAAGGCGTACTGAGAGTCAGAATAGATGTTGACTTGCTTGCCTTCACCAAGGGTGAGGGCTCGGACTTTTCATCAACAAAGAGATTGAAGGGTTTTTCTACATCTGGTAGGCCCAGGGCTGGAGCCTGCCTAAGGCGATCTTTATCTCTGTGAAAGTGGCTTCTGCTTCCTCAGTCCACGCAGGAGATTCTCGATCTGGTCCCCCTAAGAGATCATAGAGGAGTCTTGCTATTGCTGAGAACCCAGGGATCCAGATGCAGCAGAATCCTGTAGCCCCCAGGAATTCTCACAGGACCCTTTTTGTCTGGGGCTGTGGCAGAGAGATGATGACCCTTTTCCTCTCTGGCCCTAGTTCTCTCTTCCCTTGGCTGAGGAGGAAACCAAGATATCGGACCTGTTCTTGGTAGATTTGTGCCTTTTTCCATGAGGCTCGGTATCCTGAGTCTGACAGGAGCTATAGGAGGGCCTTGGTGCCTTTTGTGCAGTCTTCTTGTGTGTCACTGGTGAGGAGGAGATCATCCACAAACTGGAGGAGGGTGCATCATGTGGCCTCTCTTGGGAAGCTGGCGAGGTCTGCACCAGTGCTTCCCCAAAGAGGGTTGGTGAGGTTTTAAACCCCTGCAGGAGGCACGTCCAAGTCAATTTCATCTGGCGCCCTGTATCAGGTTCAGACCATTCAAAGGCAAACAGTGGCTGGTTCTGGGGGCTAAGCAGAGGCAGAAAAAGGCATCCTTCAAATCTAGGCAAGTGAACCATCTGGCTGACCCTGGGATTTGGCTGAGGAGGGTGTATGGATTTGGGACCACTAGGTGCAGAGAGATGGTCACCTTGTTTATGTCCACAGGTCTTGAACTGGTCGGTATCCCCCTCCTGGATTCTTGACTGACAGGAGTGGGGTATTGCAGGCCAACTGGCACTCGACTAGAATACCAGCAGACTGCTTGATTGGGCCTGGGCACAGAATAGCCTCCATTCTTCTTCCCTTGACATGGTAATTGGTAATATTAGAGACCCCATCTCCTTTTGCCTTGGATTCAATCGGAGGCTAGTGTGTTCAGTGGGCTCAAAGATTATCTGAGCCCCAAGCTTGGAGAGTATGTCTCGGCCCAGGAGAGGGACAGGGCAATCAGGCAGATAAAGGAATTCGTGTCAGACCTTGTGGCCCCCGAGTTCGCACTGGTGAGCCTGGCAAAAGGGCTGTTGTATCGCCTTTGTGGTGTCCATTTTTTAGGGTGACAGCAAAGAGGCTGACTTTCCTTTTCATCTTTTTGTCTACTTCCCATTCGGATGTGACCTCCCTGTTCATGTAGACCTTATTGGCAATCTCTATTAGCTGGTGATCTTCATCCTGGTGAAACCCTCTAGTTTCTGAAGATTTTTTCTGATGTCTGGGGTGGCCTAAGCTACGAAGGAGGTGTTTACCATCTGTTGGCTTTCCTGTGCCTCGGGGTCAAATGGAGTGTATATCCTGTAGGCTTCACATAGTCTTTTGTAGTAGTCCCTGGGGGACTTCCCTTGTTGTTGAGTGACAGAGGATACCTTAGTAATGTTCATGGGTTTCTTAGCTCCTGCCTGGATTCCCCGGAGGAGGACCTCCTGGTCCCGGCGGATGTGGACCTGTCCCTCGGTTTTGGTGAAGTCCCATGCTGGGCGCTCTTTGGGTGTAGCCGTATTCGCCCAGGCAGCAGGGTCAGTGACTCCCACTGGTCCATGCTCTTCCAGGTACTGCCGTGTACCTTTCATTATTCTCCTCCTTTCCTCTATGTTAAACAGGGTGCGGAGTAACTGTTGGGAGTCTTCCCAGGTTGGCCGATGAGTCTGGAAGAAGAATTCTATGAGGTCTACCATGGCCTGTGGTTTCTCAGAGTAGGATGGGGTGTTATGTTTCCAGTTGAGGAGGTCAGTGGTGGAGAACGGCTGATAATACATCATGGAACAGCCAGGTTGGACCGTCCCATCTTCATCGTGCCTCTCAGGTTCCCGTATCTCTCATACCGGCATTTGGAGGGCCTGGGGCCCAGCCTGGCTACTGGTCCTGGAGAAAGTGGATCTTTTGGGCCTTGGGGCACCGGTGGATCCTCTGGGCCTGGGGCGCTGGTGAAACCATTGGTGGCGGAGTGTCTGGAGCTAAAGGGCCAGGTGTAGACAGTCTTGAGGGTACATATGGTGGGGGCAGGATCAGTTTGTCCTTGGGATCTCTGGCTAGGATTTGTGGAGACTGGGGCTTTTGCTGATTTTCTTTAGGTCACTTGGATGAGGGAATTAAGACCCTGGCCTGTCCCTGCCTATTGCAAGCGAATCGCACCCAGGGTAGAAGGGTCTGAGCAATTCCTAGCCAGGAGTCAATGTATAGAAACTGGTCAGGGTGTCCTGGTTCTCTTGTTACAACTCTCCATACTCAGCAGATTGCTGGGACATCCAGTGTCCCTTCTGAAGGCCACCCAACATCAAAGGTGGGCCATTCCAATTCACATAGGTTTCTCAACTTGCTGGGGTTCATCCTGACTCCATAATCTCCCAAAAACCCCTTCTTGACATTTTTGATCATTGTCTCTAGAACCGTAGGTTTACTCTGCCCTGACCCCATGGTGATGTCCCTGTGTGTGGTGGCGCAGAGACAGACAAAGGGGGGGGGTGTGCTCCTGAGGTGAGGAGACCAATCAGATGCCTATCTGGCCGTTTCCCGAAGGAGCTTAGGTGAGGCTTAGCTGTAGTGGTCTCAGCGTTGTGACTTACAATCAGAAACTATTCCAGTGCCACCATAGATTGTACGCTGTTCATGACGGAATCAAAGATGGGCCCACTCAGACTCTCTAGGCTTCTAGGGACCTTAACAGTGCTCGCCTGTGGAGTCACAGAATCAGTTGGCTTGAGCAAGGCTGGTTGGACTGCACATTCACTTACACGTTCACTGCAGAAGTTATTACATTCCCTCCCTGGGAATCCCTACCTGTGAGACCTCTAAGAGGTCTCTGGGAGGTGATCAGGCTCACCTTCTACCTCTATGGGTGGGCCTGTCTGGGTCCTGGGGCCCCAGGCCTTACCGGAATCCGATGTCAGGACCAGGTCCTCACCTGCCAAGTCTCCTCGAGTCTGGCAGGAACAGCAGAGTGGGGCCGGCCCGAGGTGACCGGGGCAGGAGTCTGCCAAAAATTAGGCAGAACGTGCCTTCTCTGTTAAGATCTCTTGTTCCGTCACCACCCGCCATTGCCCTCAAACCAGTGGCAACAATGGGCCAGCATGGTTGGGTCTCCTGGTCAGCGAACCAAATGTTACGGAACCTGGACTGGATTGCCCGATGGAAGAACCAAGAGGCACTCAGAGATCTTGGAGGACAGGAGGTTTATTTAACACCAGCGGGCTCGGAGGAGAATGATCTCCAAAAGTCTGAGCCCCGAGCATACACAAAGGGGGTAATTTATATACTTCTACTTCCACATATTTGGCACTTTTGGTGCGTGCGCAAAGTGTGGCAGGGAGAAGAACCCGGAAGAGCCCTGGGGCAAGGACTGGGATTCTCTCACTGTCTCTGTCAGCCATCTTAGGACACAGATTTCCCTTATCATAGAGACTTTGGAAAACAGTGTGGAGGTTCCTCAAAAAATTGAAAATAGAGCTACCCTATGACCCAGCAATTGCACTACTGAGTATTTACCCCAAAGACACAGATGTAGTGAAAAGAAGGGCCACATGCACTCTAATGTTCATAGCAGCAATGTCCACAATAGCCAAACTGTGGAAAGAGCCAAGATGCCCTTCAACAGATGAATGGACAAAGAAGATGTGGTCCATATATACAACAGTAAATTACTCAGCCATCAGAAAGGATGAATACCCAACTTTTATATCAACATGGATGGACTGGAGGAGATTATGCTAGCAGAAAAAGTCAATTATCATATGGTTTCACTTATTTGTGGAACATAAGGAATAGAATGGAGGACATTAGGAGAAGGAAGGGGAAAATGAAGGGGGGAAATCGGAGGGGGAGACTAACCATGAAAGACTATGGAATCCGAGAAACAAACTAAGGGTTTTAGAGGGGAAAGGGGTGGGGGGATGGGTTAGCCTGGTGATGGGTATTAAGGAGGGCACGTATTGCATGGAGCACTGGGTGTTATACAAAAACAATGAATCCTGGAACACTACATCAAAAACGAATGATGTACTGTTGGTGACTAACATAACATAATAAAATTAAATTAAATTAAAAAAAAAGATTCCTGGATTACTCAGGTCTTTATTCTCTCACCTTATATGCCCTGCTGGCTTCTCTATTCTGTCACTGGCTGGGGCAAATGTTCCATGTCAAGGATTCTTGGACTCAACTCCTCAAACAAACAAAAAGTCTACCAGATACCTAAAGCACGTTGTTCATGGATTTATAATCCAGAGAAAGGGGAAATCAATGTAATAGAAGAATAAAATAGAATAGGGTTTTACCTTTCTGCAATTAAATATACTTAATTTTGCTTGAAGGTGAAAGGCTGACCTAAGAAACCTTTTATAATCTATTTCTAGTTTCCTACTGCAGCAAAGAAAGCTCAAAAATATTTTCTTTAGTAGAAACCAATTGAGTTCCTACAACTTTCAGGATATAGACTTATTTAAATTTGAGATTTCCTACCTTGAAATTTGCATCTAACTATCATAGTATTAAGATGGCTTTACCTTAATAAAATGACAACCTGGTAGTACAGTAATTGTTTCTTAAATGCAATAATGTTAAAGTATCTGAATCAAGTGAAATATACATTGGGCTGTAAAAGCAATAACCCATTCTCATTCCTCGCTTTATTGCTATGTAAAAATTATTATCATTATACTTACTAACCTGAACAAATAAATATTCATTGAATGATCACATTTCCCTTTTATTAGGATTTTCATAGCAATAAAGACATCTAAATCTCCCTTTTACATTATGTTCATATTAAACATCTCCAATGAAAATGAGATGAACAATGTGATCAGAGTAGTGAGAATAAAACTGTTTAAAAGGAAATAACTTACATTATTGGAAAAGGGCCATCTCTTTTCCAAGATCTTCTGAGTTAGTTCTTTTTCCCTTTTATTTTTATTTCCTTTCTTATGCATCTATCTCTCTCTCCTTCCCCTCACTCCCTCCTTTCTTTTTTCCTTCCTTTCTTCTTTTTCTCTTCTTTTCTTTTTCTTCTTTCTTGTTGTCTTTCTCCCATTCATCAAGTATGTATTGAGGATTGTACATGTGTCACACAGTAGAATCTGGAGATACCACTGTCAACAAGATAATGTCACCAATCTCATGAAGTTTACAAGTTAAGTAGTCTCTTCATACAACCAGATTGTGTACACAACCCCTATTTGCAAACTATCACCTTGATGTCCTTCTACTTTGCGTAAAACATAACCTTTCTACAAAGTTTAACTCACTCCAAAATTCCTAAGCCCTTATGGACTCCTCTGACTTCTTTGTTCATGTTTAGTCACCAAAACAAATTTATTTTACCTCTGTAGTTCTTGAACTTATATACCTGCTTCTTATTACTTCTCTCCCTGTCTGAATTTAGCTAGTCTCCAAATTCTTCTTTATCCTGTCACTAAGTAAACTCTGTATAATCTAAATTATATTATATCAGAATACTTAATGAAGATGTGAAAACCTCTACAGTGAAATCTGAAAACTATTTTGGAGGAGAAATAAAGTCTAAAGGGTATATCATACTCAATATCATAATACTTAATATTCTAATGATGTCCATTATCCCAAAATTAATCTATAAATTTAACCAATCCTAATCAAAATTTAGTGTTTCCTTTTTTTTTTTTTTTCAAATTTAACTAGTTAATTCTACAATTCTTCTGGAAAAGCAAAAGGTGAAGAATATCCTAGGCAATTTTGAAGAACAAATCTAAAGACGTGTAACATTAAATATAAGACCTATTGTAAAGCTGTATTAAATAAGGTCATTAGTATGGGGGCCAGAAAGACAACCTGACCAGTAAAACTGAATAGATAGTTCAGAAGCAGACCAGCATGTATGTGACTACCTTATTTTTAACAATAATGGTGCTATTACAGAGCAGTGAAGAAAAAATTTTTTCCCATAAACAATCAGCTATATCTTCTCCATATATCCCAATATCAGTGTGAATAAATTGGGAATCCTACTAGTTATTCTAAGAAAAATTTTCACTTGATCCATTTTAGAAATTTAAGACTAAAAGGATTTACTAATAACTCCATGCTTTTTTTTTAAAGCCTAGATGATTAACAATGGTAAAAGTTATTGACACAAACAAGGAAATAGGAGAGTAGCAGGTTTGAGGTAGGGGTTCATTGGTTAGGTTTTGGTTATTAGATAAACTCATCAGCAGCAATGAGTGTTTTGCTACTCATGGTACACTAAGTGGATGAATTCCAGGAGAAATTTACCATCTGGAAACCCCTGCTTATTTCATTGACCTATAGAATATATTTATTTTTGTATGTTCTTTAATATGGATGTGCCTAAAACTGCAAGAAACATCCATTTTAATTGGAATCAGTAAGCTGCCAATTGTGTATAAAGGGACACAAAGGATGGACTAGTAAGGGCAAAGTCCTTTACTGCCTTTCAAAATTTCCTTTGTTTGGTCCTTCTTTTTCAATGCTTGACAAACCATGAAATTGTGTCATTTAGGTTTTGTACTCAGCCTAGTAGGGATGCGCATGCTGCTTAGAACATCACAGACCTTTAAGGATCAATAAGAATAATAAACTTAAGTTCATGTGAGATGCTGAAGAAATGAAACAACAACAACAAAACCGGCAACCTGGTGCAAGCACTTGCATCCATTTTCTGCCTAAGGGCAAAAGCAGATGAGGCCCGCCATGCTTCTGAGGTCCCTGTATCTCTATGAGTTGTTCAGAGAACAAAGAATATTATTTATCCCTATGATGATGCTTCAGAGCCTTTAAGGCAACACAGGAATCACGTTATTTTACAAATATAGTAAGATTCTTTTTTAAGATATTTTTTAAAGACTTTATTTGTTTATTTGAGAGAGAGACAGATAGTGACAGAGATAGCAGGAGAGAGCACAAGCTGGGAGAAGAGAGAGAAGCAGGATCCCGTTGAGCAGAGAGCCGGACATGGGGCTTGATCCCAAGATGCCAGGATCATGACCTGAGCCGAAGGCAGACATTTAAGGGACTGAGCCACCCAGGAGCCCCAAATATAGCAAGATTCTATGACAAGAAGATGACAAACAGGAATAGTTCTATCTCCTTGGCACCTTGTACCAAATTTCGGCTAACTCAAATTAATGTTACCTCTTTGCTTCCCAAGTGATGTCAAGAAGCACAAATATTTTAGTAGGAACACACTCATAATTGTATTTTTAAATAAATAAGATTTTAGAGTTTATCTATCATATATTCAGCAATCCCATGGATAATTTAATACATTTTATTAACATTCACCATATATCAGTCCTTTGTGTGACACTACTGGAGCTGCATCCACTGCAGGAAAATAATCTGTTGATGTGCTGTGTTCTCATATTTTATGTTTATTTATTTTTTATTGAAGAATAATTGACATATAAAATCCTTTTAGTTTCAGGTATACATCATAGTGATTCGATATTTTTATACATTACAAAACAATCCCCATGGTAAGTCTAGTTACCATCTGTCACCATACAAAATTAGTTTGATATTATTGGCTATATTCCCTATGCTATACATTACAGCCCCATGATTTATTATAAGTGGAATTTTGTACCTCTTAATCCCTTTTATCGCTTTCACCCACCCTCCTCAACTCCTCCTCCTACTGGTAACCAACAGTTGGTTTCCTGTGTCTATGAGTCTGTTTCTGTCTCGTTTTGTTTGTTTGTTTGTTCTTTTAGATTCCACATATAAGTGAAAACGTACGATATTTTCTTTCTCTGACTTATTTCACTTAGCATAATACCCTCTAGGTCTATTTATCCTGTCACTAATGGCAAGGTTTCAGTCTTTTTTATAGTTGAGTAATATTCCAGTGTGTGTATGTGTGTCTGTGTAGTGTGTGTGACTGTATGTATGTATATCACATGTTGTTTATCCATTAATCTATTGATGGATACTTAGGTTGCTTTCACATCTTGGCTATTGTAAACAATGCTGCAATGAACATAGGGGTACGTATATCTCTTCAAATTGGTGTTTTTGTTTTCTTTGAATAAATATACAGAAGTAGAATTGCTGGATTGTATGGTCATTCTATTTTTAATTTTTTGAGGAACTTCCACATTATTTTCCATAGTAGCTGTGCCAATTTCCACTCTCACCAACAGCATATGAGCGTTCCTTTTTCTCCACCTTTTTGCCAACATTACTCTTTTTTTTTTTTTTTTTTGCCAACATTACTCTTTTCTGCATTTTATACTAGCCAATCTGAGAGGTGTGAGGTGATTTCTCATTGTGGTCTGGATTTGCATTTTTCTGATCATTAGTGATGTTGGGCATCTTTTCATGTGCCTGTTGGTGTTGCTATATTTTAAATTCTTAAGAAGCCTCCAAATCCAGGAGGCTGTCTGAAAAGAGATGTCCTGAATTTTCTTGCTCTTCTTAATGTCATCCTCACATACTCATCAATACAAATCAACTAAATTTTTTTTTAAGATTTTATTTATTTATTTGAGACAGAGAGAATGAGAGATAGAGAGCACGAGAGGGAAGAGGGTCAGAGGGAGAAGCAGACTCCCCGCTGAGTAGGGAGCCCGATGCGGGACTCGATCCCAGGACTCCAGGATCATGACCTGAGCCGAAGGCAGTCACTTAACCAACTGAGCCACCCAGGCGCCCCCAAACCAACTAAATTTTACATGGAAGAAAAATTACCTTCTTCTTGACAATTGAACTTGACAATTGATAAAACCATGAAGTGTCAGAAATGGAAAGGGTGTTAGAAATCTTTTTCTTCAGCCTTATTATTTGATATTTGGAAGGCAGCATAGTGTAGGAGAAAAGGTGTTTGTAGCTAAAGTCTCATGGGTATAGTTATTATCTGAGTGACCTTGGACTGGTGATAAAACATATCTCGATTCATTGGCATCATCTCTCTGTTATAATTATCCACAGCTTAGTATCCTGGATGTATAAAGAATGCTTATAAATCAGTAAGAAAAATCAAATGTTCTAAATATATACATGTATATTTATGTAAATACATATATATGTATATTTATGAAACTGGCAATTCACAGAAGAATCTGAAAGGCTAATATACATTTGAAAAGATGTTCAATCTCACAAGTAATACAAGAAATAAAAATAAAATGACAATGAGATATGCTTCATACTATCAGATTAGCAAAAAAAAAAAAATAGAGCCAATCAATTCTAAACATTGGTCAAAATATACTACAAAACAGGGTGTTCTCCCAATCTTTGAGCTCCCCCAATTATTCCACAGAGTAATCCAGCAGTATCTAGTGAACATGACCATGAAAATGCTCTATAGCTGAAAATTTTTACTTCTCGGTTTATACCTTAAAGCAATTCTTGCAATGGTGTATAAATAGTTATATAACTGCTATATTGTAGCATTGTTTGCAGCAGCAAAACTCAGCATTTTGGCTATGTTCAGCTATGGACTGTTCTACATCAGGTAAAATGAAAGGACTAGATTTATTTGTGTGGACATGGATAAACCTAAAAGTAAATTATTTATAGGGAAAGGTAAGTTGCATACAGTAACATACAACATTACGTTAAACATTAAAGTTTTATACTTTAAAATATAGAAAGTAATAAACTATTTATAGATAAGTATTTATATAATAAACCTAAAAAATATATGGACTGAAATAAAACCAAAATCCTATTTGTGCAACTGGGAAGGAAGACGGGACTATGGGGCAAAATGAGTGGGCTTTAACATTATTTGTCGTGTATTATCCCCCCAAATTATACATGGTTCAGTTTAATGGGACCATTATTAAGAGGGCATTAGGGTAGATTTATTAGGAAGAGCAAAAACATGAAGCTATTTGCATAAGATTTTTTAAAAGCTTTTGTTATGAAAAATACAAACAAACACCAAAGTACACAGAATAGTCATGTATCCAGCACTCCAGATTCAAAGATGTGAAATCCCATCAATTTGTTACATCTATACTCCCACTCGCTTCCCTTTTGGCGTTATTTGCATATTTGAAGCAAATCTCAGACACCATCTCAAGTAATACGTTATTTTATATAAAATATAAAACATTTTATAAGATTTAACATCTGATAGTTCTGAGTACATGAACATATTGTGTATCAGCCTTTGGACATTTCTGTAATTAACTTTTAATTTTAAAAAGGAAATAATAAAATGGCCAAGAGGAGTGAAAGAGGGAACCCAAACAGAAATAAAAGAAACAATAGCCTCTGACTGTTTCTAATCATTTTCTCCCAGGCCATCTCCCACTTCCACCAAGAGACTGAATTTCTACATTATTGTTTTCATCTTTCACTCAATAGAATTTTCCTTCCTCTACACAAAGAAGCAGAATTCCAAAAGATGTCATCAGAAAACATCATTTTTTTTTTAACAGAAGAGATAAATGTGAAGTATTTACTGCATTAGAATGAGTTCCTTTCAGCAAAATTATCTACAGTTAGGAACTTCCTGTGCGGGAACCATCTATGCACTTTAAGCAAAGCAAAGCACTTGTTCCACAAACCAAAGGTCCATGTGTGGTTTGTAATGTTGTCTTTAGCATTAGCTTTGTAAAGAAGATTCTCAGAAATATTTTCATCAGGTTCACCAAAGGACTCCTTAAACAGCCCCCTGGCTTCAACAGTCTAGAAAGGGAGGGTCTTCACAAGTATTTTTGATTTAAATAAGTGGGAAGAGATTCACACACATAACCAAGGCATGAGTCAGCACCTATTTTTGACTGGGAAAAATCCTCCAAGTATTATGCAAAGTAGAAATTGAAACTACCTCATACCAGCGGGATCAATCAATGATAAGAGACATAAATTAGAAACTGGTGAAAAGAAATTTATTATCTTCCTTTCTTTTACACAGTGCACACATCGTTTGAATGTAGGTGTCCACGACAATTAATTTCATTCAGGTGAGGGAGAAGAGAAGATAATTAGGTATCAGGAGGAAGCATGGCTATACAGAACGATTACCACTTCAAATGTGAAAATTCAATCCACATGTCAACAATTAATTAAAAAATCTCTTCTTAGAACATATCAATGGAATTTAAGGTGGGAAAATGTTGTATGTCAAGAACTACTTGCTTAGATTCATGAATGGCATAATTTAATTGACATTCTCTTGGTTAAATATAATCTTTAAAAAATAAACCATAGAGATGTTTGATAAATAGCTCAGGAAAAACTATAGCCATAAAATATGCCCAATAATTTCAATGAATGCAAAAATAGAAAGTATTTTTATATTCTTAAAACTAATTATAAACAATATTCTTGTTGGTTATATTTTGGGAAAATTTGGGATCCTTAGGAAACTAGAAATGTGTGGAGAGCCTGGGTGGCTCATTTGGTTAAGCATTTGACTCTTGGTTTTGGCTCAGGTCATGATCTCATGGGTTGTGAGATGGAGGCCCTAGCCCTTGGGCTCCATATTCAGTGGGGAGTCTGCTTGAAGAGTCTCTGCCCTGCCCCCCACTCTCTCTCTCTTAAATTAAATCTTAAAAAAAAATCTTAAAAAAATCTTAAAAATCTTAGAATCTTAAAAAAAAAAGAAAGAAAATTAAAAATGTGAATGGGTCCACTTAGGAAACTAGGACAATAATATGTATATGATTTTTTTAAACTGATGACTTCTAATTTTAAAATTGCAGTTTCTTTTATAATCTACCAGATTTTTAATTTTTTCCTCTTCACACACTCATCCCCTAAGTCAGGTGGCTCCTTCAGTTAACTACAGATCTTAGTGGGAAAAGCACAGATGCATGCCCTCCTTACTCATTAGTTGTTCGAATTTGAAAAAGCAACATAATCTCTCTATTTCTTCACCTATAAAATAAGGATAAAGTGCTACCTGTTTATCTGCTTACAATAAGAAGTATATTAGATACGTCCAAAGTTCCATTGCAGTATGTTTGATCATGAAGGTCAAGAAAGAATTCTTGAGACATCATATGATGCAACTTAGTAAGTTTATTTAAGTAGCACAGGTTCAGGACCTGTGAGTAGATAAAGCTACACTTTCGCTGCATGAAGCTGGTGGTTATATGCTTAGTGCTCAAGATGGGGGGAGACATGCAGGGAATATTAGATCATAAATGTTTTCTTCGAATTTTTACTCGTAAAACTACTTTCGCAAGATTTCTCTGGTGCTTATCATTCAGTTTGATATTAATTACTGTTGAGATTTATAGACAGTCGTTAGACCCTTTAAGAATGTAGTAACCAGCGCATATTTGATCCTTACCAAAAGTATGCAGGCTATACATCAGCCTTCTGGGCAAAAGGTGAACATTTTTCTGCTTTTATCCCTCATCAGTTCTTTTCATCATGCCTGGCAATAGTATGTATTGATTGATTATAGTTAGGATATTTTATTTTATTTTATTTTATTTTATTTTATTTTATTTTATTTTATTATTTTGTTTTTTATTTTATTTTATTTGAGAGTGAGAGAGAGTGTGAGCAGGGGGAGGAGCAGAGGGAGAGAGACAAGCAGACTCCACACTGAGCCTGGAGCCTGCTGTGGGGCTCAGTCCCACAACCCTGAAATTATGACCCAAGCCAAAACCAAGAGTCGGATGTTTTAACCAACTGAGCCACCCAGGCACCCTTATAGTTATGATATTTTGATGCATATGGATAATATATATTATTTTCCACTTACATGTTTTTCTTAGGTAGAAATGTTGAAATATTAGTGCTGTTGATGTTAATAGAGTTACTTGTATAATAACATTTTCTTCATGGGTTAAATCTTTTACCCATATCATTCAGACAAAAAAAAAGTCCTGATCTAGGAGTAAGAAAAACTGGATTTAACTGCTAGATTTAACTGTCTTCCTTAGCCTTTGTGTGTTGTCCAGGAGACTTTAAGGGGACAGATCATGACATGTCCTATGTGTTATGCCAAGGATGAGAAATTTAGACTTTTTCTTAGAGATGTGTGAGTGGGGAGGAAGGTCAGTGGCAACTAAAGGGCTTTGAGTAGGACAGTGAATCATTACTCTGAATGAGTGAGAAGAATCATTGAAACGGGGTAGGTTGGGCTTGCAAAGCAGGCTGAAGGGTTGTTGGGAAAATGTGGGCCAAAACTGTAAGCCTGAACTAAGACCATGGGAATGAGAATGGAAAATGTCAACCAAGAAATATTCACTGAAAATTTGAGCAAACAGGCATTTATTGGGGCAATTAAAATTGCAATTTGGTAGAGACAGATTCAGGTAGAAAGCTGACTCATGTTCCCAAGAAGATAAAGAGGGAACAGTTATAAAGACGAAAGGTCATGAGTGCAATTCTCATTTAGGTCCTCTATGCAAAACAAGGATTGAAACTAGGTTAACTGGAATCTGTAGAGTTAATATGCAAATGAGAGATTGGAACTTGTCAAATCTTGTTGGCTCTTTTCAAAGTGAAGAATGGGAAAGATTCAGGTGTCATGGCAAGGAGTGAGTTAAGTCCAGGCTGAGGGTTTATAGCTGGCAAAAAGTTCATAGTTTCTCTGATGAGGACGTGCATAAATTCCTCCTCTTATGGCCTCCTGACCCTATTTTAAAAGAGACTCTCTTAGCTAGGCTTGCTTGCTCCATTTTGAAATCTCCCTTTACAAAAGAATGGGGTTTATATAAGAGAATGCCTGGCATCATATGTAGTGCTATCAACAGTTCTGGCCAGTATACACCCTGCTGGCTTAACTACGTTTCCTTTTGTTACTATAGAGAGATGGTTTAAAGATGAATACCAAAACCCATAAAAATAAAAATATTAAGAGATGGGAACTATTGAATAAGGAAGGCCCTGTCAGTAATATAATGTCATCAAAGTTGGGAAGTCAGTCAGGAAGGTATTAATTCTAGTTTTAAAGTAAATATGTAAACTGAGACTCAGAAAACTTAGGCAGTTTATTCATAGTGCCACAGTGTTAGATGCTCAGTCTTTGTTCTAGTCTTTTTTCCATTCTGCTGCCTCTGAAATCACAGTGCATAGGCAATCATTTTCTCCCTTTGATTAAGACTGAACCTCTGTGGGAGTCTCAGAAGGATATGAAAATACCCTTTCCTGTGAGCAAGATTCTCACACCCTCAAAATGAGTAGCCCTGAGAAAAGTCACTGGTTCATTCAAAAGCTTTAAAAGAGAGTCAGGAGCAACTGGGTGGCTCAGTTAGTTAAGTGTCAGACTCTTGACTTTGGCTCAGGTCATGATCTCAGGGTTGTGGGATTGAGCACCATGTTAGGCTCCGTGCTGTGCGAGGAGTCAGCTTGAGGATTCTATGTCCCTCTCTTTCTGCCCCTCCCCCCATTCACTTCCTCTTTCTCAAATAAATAACTCTTTTAAAAAAGTGCTTTAAAAGAGAGTCAGAAAGGGGTGGTTGTGCTGGATATAAAATGTCTCTTGCCATGGAGGCAAATCAGGAAGCTTTCCAATTAGCCCCCTCCTTCAAGTATAGGATACTTTACCCTAGAAATAGAACTAAGAATGGTTGATTTTTCTTATATGACTGGCACATGCTTCAGACCATAGCCAGACCTGACACTTCTTGGATTTCTGGCCCTTTAATCTTCTTGCTTTTTTCCTCTCAGTAGAATATTCATGAAGATAGTAGCTGGCATGCTCCTCAGTCCTTTGCCCATCATTTTTCCCCTTTGCCAAGGATCTCCTCATCCTACATTCTCTATGGAAGTTCCTAGCCCAGCTCTCATCACCTCTGTAAGGCTGACTTCCATAAACCACCCATAAGACTCATAGATCACAACAATCATTTGACTGTAATATAATAGTTTCCCAACTGGTGTAGGGGTCTTAAAACATACAGTTTTTAAATCAGAAGACTTGAGTTAGCCTTCAGCTTTCATCACATAAGCCATGGAGCTTTGGAAAGCCTACTTATGTTCTTACATTTGGGTATTTGTTGTTGTTATTGTCTGTCATTAATATTTCAATATAAAAATCGGATTATATTAATAATACTTAATCAGAAGTAATAATATATTTGAAGGTACTTTGCAGTACTTTGCCAAGGTATAACTTGACTTTTCAACATAATTGTAAGGTCCAGAGGGATCCCTCTACTTTCCAATATATCTAAAACACTGATTTATGCATCATGTAAATAATAAGTATTTGCTGAATAAATATAACTTCAGCTCCCAATTTTCTTTGAAAGTGGTACAGTATGTTGGTGTATTCCCCAGCCCTATTGCAAATTTCATCTGTAAACTAAAGAGTGAACAACGAATGAAAATAGAATTAATAACAACAACTAAATTTAACACACAAGGTAACATAAAGTATTGATACAAGGTTTTCATTTTTCTACAGTTTTCTTCTCTTGGATTGTGCTTTGGCTGCAAGTTCTCTTATTAGGCCAATAATGATGTAATGAAATATTAGAAATGAATCATTCTGATTATATTATGGTAATAAGTAAATTATTTTACCACACTAAATAACTATCATAATAATAGCATAGGCAAGATTTATAGTTTTATACTCTCAGCTGTTAGCCTTATTCGTGAAATAATAGGTAGGTAGAGAAATTAATCTCTGCCACCTTCATCAAATGGCATATCACCCACTTGACTAGTGAACATCAGCTAGGTGATCTGGTAGAGTAAAATAATACAACTTGCCAATATATTTGAGAAAGAAGTTACATAGTTTAAACATACTTACTCTTTGTATGGAATTATGTATTTGGGAGGAACAGCTTGATGTCCCTGACAAAATATGTCACACCTCCTTAGTCTGCATCTCTTCAGTCTTAAGGTACGATAACAAAGATGAACTGTTCTACTTCTGATGTGTTTATGAAGAGGGAACAAATGAAAAGCTGTGAAAAGTACAAACCTCCATTCTTCTCCATCCCCTTCACTTCTCTGCCTGGATCTGGAGAGGGATAGGACTTTGCAAAAATAAACAAAAAGGCAGGGTTGATTGAGGCAAAGGCATCATCTTTACTTGGTGTCCTTCAGAGGCCAAACTTTGGGCCTATGGAAACGCTGACCATGTAGTAGTTGTCAGGACGTTAGCTCATGATAAATTTGCCATGTGTATATGATAGTTATTCTATTAATGTCACCTTCGTTTGCTTTGTTTCCCATAAGCAAACTTGAATTAGAACAAACATTGGTTAAAATTTGTATGTGAGTTCTATGATTAAGTCTGCTCTGCTTGGAGACAGAAATATCCATTCACAATAAAAAACTCTCAGCCAGAGAAAGCCAAGAAACAATGAAGCATCAGTAGTAATGATTACACTTAGCATCCAGATCTCCATGCCTTTTTCTTTTTTTCTTTTTTTAAGATTTTTTTTTTTTTATTCTGGGGTGCCTGGGTGGCTCAGTAGTTAAGTGTCTGCCTTTGGCTCAGGTCATGGTCCCAGGGTCACGGGATCGAGCCCCGCATTGGGCTCCCTGCTCCGCGGGAAGCCTGCTTCTCCCTCTCCCACTCTCCCTGCTTGTGTTCCCTCTCTCACTGTCTCTCTCTCTCTCTGTGTCAAATAAATAAAATCTTTTTAAAAAAAATGTTTTTTTTTTATTCAAGCGTAATTAGCACACAGCATTATGTTAGTTTCAGGTGTACAATATGATTCAGCAATTCTATACATTTCTCAGTGCTCATTGAGATAAGTATAGTCTTATTCCCCTTTATCTATTTTATCCATCTCCCTCTTACCTCCCCTCTGGCAACGACCAGTGTGTTCTCTGTATTCAAGTGTCTGGTTTTTGGCTCTTTTTTATTTTTCTTTGTTTTGCCACTTAAATTCCAAATATGATTGAAACCATATAGTATTTGTCTTCCTTTCAATGACTTATTTTACTTAGCATTATACCCTCTAGGTCCTTCTGTGTTGTTGCAAGTGGCAAGATTTCATACTTTTTTATGGTTGAGTAATAGTCCATTGTGTATACACACCACATCTTCTTTATCCATTCATTTATCAATGGACATTTGGATTGCTTCCATATCTTGACTATTGGAAAATAAAATAATGCTGCAGTAAACATAGGGGTGCATATATCTTTCCAAATTGGCATTTTCATTTTCTTTGAGTAAATACCTAGTAGTGGAATTACTGGGTCATATGGTATTTCTATTTTTAAGTTTTTGAGGAACCTCCATACTGTTTTCCATGGTGGCTGCACCAATTTACATTCTCACCAACAGTGCATGAGGGTACCCTTTTTTTCCACATCCTCCCTGACACTGGTTATTTCTTGTATTTTTTATTTTAGTCATTCTGAAAGGTATAAAGTAATAGCTCATTGTCATTTTAATTTGCATTTCCCTGATGATTTGTGATGCTGAGCATCTTTTCATGTGTTTGTTGGCCATCTGTATATCTTCTTTGTGGAAAAATGTCTATTCAAGTCTTCTGCCCATCTGCCTGTCTTTTTGGTGTTGAGTTGCATAAGTTCTTTATATATTTTGGAAATTAACCCTTTATCAGGTATGCATTTCCAGATATCTTCTCCCATGCAGTAGATTGCTCTTTTGTTTTGTTTTGATGGTTTCTTTGGCTGTGAAAAAAGCTTTTTATTCTGGTGTATAAAAAACATTGATGAGGGGTGCCTGGGTGGCTTAGTCGGTTAAGCATCTGACTCTTGGTTTTGGTTCAGGTCATGATCTCAGAGTCATGGGATTGAGCCCCATGTTGGGCTCCACGCTCAGTGGGGAGTCTGCTTGTCCCTCTCCCTCTGCTCCTCCCTTGCGTGCTCTCTCTCTCTCAAATAAATAAATAAAATCTTTTAAAAAAACACTGATGAAATATATTGAAGATGACACAAACAAATGGAAAGATATTCCATGTCCATGGATTAGAAGAACAAATATTGTTAAAATGTCCATACTACCCAAAGTAATCTACAGATTTAAGGAGATCTTGTCAAAATACCAAAAACATTTTTCCCAGAACTAGAACAAATAATCCTAAAATTTGTAATGAATTCCTAAAGACCCTGAATAGCCAAAGCAATCTTGAAAAAGAAGAACAACACTAGAGGTATCACAATCCCAGACTTCAAGATATACTACAAAGCTTTAGTAATCAAAACAGTATGGTACTGGCACAAAAATAGGCATGTAGATCAATGGAACAGAATAGAGAGTCCAGAAGTAAACCCAAGCTTTTATGGTCAAGTAATCTATGACAAAGGAGGCAAGAATATGCAAGGGGAAAAAGTGTCTTCAACAAATGGTGTTGGGAAAACTGGACAGTTACATGTGAAAGAATGAAACTGGAACACTTTCTTACACCATACACAAAAAATAAATTCAAAATGAATTAAAGACCTATATACAAGACCTGAAATCATAAAAATCGTCGAAGAAAACATAGGCAGTAATTTTTTTTACATCAGCCATAGAAACATTTTTCTAGATATGTCTCCTCAGGCAAGGGACACAAAAGCAAAAATGAACTATTGGGACTACACCATATCTTTAATATCTTTCTCCTTTAAAAGAAACGGGAGTCCTTAGAAGGAAAGGCTGACTCTCGTGCTAAGGCAGTAAAAGTACTGCTGGAGTACTGTGCCCCAGAAAGCAAGACAATGTTCACAGTACTTATCAAAAACACACAGAGACCAGGTCAAAGATGCTTCCCACTTGCCAAACTTGGGACAATTTGAGCATCAAAATAAATAATGAAAGCAATGAATAAAGTAGGAATCCATGAAACTGTATCAATATAAACAAATGAATAAATAAATTAATGAAAAGAAGGAAAAGCTCTTTTAGATACAAAAGGCATGATTGAGTTAAACAATCATCAAGGGATTCAAAACCTAGTGGGTGATTGTTTGATAGCAAGAGTGAGGTTAACATTTTCTTAAAGTATCACCATAATTAACTTAAAAGGTAAAATGTTAACTTCATAGTGTAGATCCCTGGTGAACACCACCTTAACCAAGTGATAAAAGTTAATATCACCAAAACTGGGACTAGCTGACATCATATGGCTTGGTGATGAACTAAGAAGGGCACAGCATCACTTCTGAGAATGCATGCAAGGGAGGGATTATAATGGTTGACCATGGCCTTTCAACTGGCTAAGGAGTGAGGAGGACAACCTCACGGTTGTCTTTATGAAACGTACCCTCACTTTACAGATAAGGACACTGAAATCCAGTAGGTCAACTGGCCTGTTCAAGTTCACCAACCAGTGAATCCCAGGGACTCAGACAGTTTTAAGCCCTGTACATTTTTTTTTAAGCCCTGTACATTTTTATTCTTTCTATACAATTTTAAGCAAACAAAACATGAGATCATTAAAGAATGGGAATTACATGGGTTTCCACACAGGAAAATAAATGCACAAATTTAGACTCTCAGCTTCCCTAGACATCTATTACCTTTGCCAATTTACAATTGTACTGTTATAGAAGGCGAATGCCTGTGGCATAGGGTTCTTCCTTTACATGATGGCCCAGCTCCAATATACTCACATCAGGGAAATATATTCTTTGTGAAAACTTCACCCATTCAACATTTTCATGTGAAGCACAAGTCCATTTGGGGATCTTTGTCTGTTGTCTGCAAACTGTCAGAAACACAGGAGAAGTTAAGCAGCCAGTATTTGCAACAGAAAACACTGTGCCAGTAGACAATGTCTCTGTGAAGTTTTCATTTAAATACCTCACCACTCGTACAGCCGGAGACTGGGGAGACGGGAGTGATTGCTTTTCTCTGGGGGCGCACTGAAGAGCAGGGCCCGGAGTTCTCAGCTCCTCTGGGCGGAGAGTGGGAGGCCACCATTTTCACCCTGGTCGTCCAAAGCTGTACCGAGAGCTTGCAGGGAACAAAAGCTCCTGAGAGCAAACCCGAGCAGCTCGCTTGGCCCAGACCGACAAGGGCGGGGCAATTCCGCCTCGGGCAAGACACTTGAGAACCACGGCAACAGGCCCCTCCCCCCAGAAGATCAGCATGAACAGCCAGCAAGCCAAGACCAAGGTTTACTGCTCAAGGAGAACGGGAGAACTCCAGCGCTAGGGGAATACTGCACATAGAATTCATAGCTTTTTTACCATGATTCATTAGTTTTTCAAAGTTAATTTTTTTAAGTAGTTTTTTTTTTTGAATTTTTCTTTTTCCCTTTTTCAACCAACATCTTATCAATCCCTTTTTTAGAAAACCATTTTTTATTTTTCTTTTATTATATGATTTTTTTTAAAGATTTTATTTATTTATTTGACAGAGAGAGACATAGCAAGAGCAGGAACACAAGCAGGGGGAGTGGGAGAGGGAGAAGCAGGCTTCCTGCAGAGCGGGGAGCCCAATGTGGGGCTCAATCCCAGGACCCTGGGATCATGACCTGAGCCAAAGGCAGACTCTTAACTGACTGAGCCACCCAGGTGCCCCCAGGACATTAGGTTTTGAACGAATAATTTTCTCAATCTATTTACACCTATCTCAGAAATTGAACTTTCACATAAGCGAAGCACTAAAATAAATAGGAATTTTTGCTTATTGTTTAGTTTTACAAGAGCCATTTGGTAAAATCAATGAAACTATAGGTCATGATTTATGAAGAAAACCATCATCAATTTGTTTTTTTTTTAAAGATTTTTATTTATTTATTTGAGAGAGAGAGAATGAGAGATAGCACGAGAGGGAAGAGGGTCAGAGGGAGAAGCAGACTCCCTGCTGAGCAGGGAGCCCGATGTGGGACTCGATCCTGGGACTCCAGGATCATGACCTGAGCCGAAGGCAGTCGCTTAACCAACTGAGCCACCCAGGCGCCCCCATCATCAATTTGTTTTATGAAGTTAACCTAATAGAGTTATCCATAGACAGAAAGAAAATGGGTCATGATGTTGTTCCTTCTTTCTCCCAATTTTAATCAATTGGTACAAATAGGGATTTTGCTTTGCTCAGTTTCCTAAGCAAACTTGATGTGAAAAAATTGAAGTACTATTCAATTATATAGCAAATAATCAAATTTTTTATTGTTCTTTCTTTCTTCAGTAACAAATATCAAGCCTGTGCTGTCCAATATGATAATCACTTCCCACTTGTGGCTAGCACAAACAATGTGACTGGTCCAAATTGAGATGTTCTGTAAGTAATAAATACAGGCTGCATTTACAATATGAGGTATGCAAATTAAAAACAATGTAAACTTATCATTAAATTTTTATATTGGTTGCTTTTGAAATGGCAATATTTGAATATATTGGGTTAAATTTAAAATATGTAAAATCAATTTCACCTATTTCTTTGTAATTTTTTTTTAATGTAGCTACTGGTAAATCTAGGATTACATATGTGGCATGCATTGTATCTATATCAGGCAGCATAAAGGTCCAGGCAGGAAAAATGTTCCTTCCATACCGAGCATCCAGTTTGTGTTCTGTTACAACGCTTGTCTTCTCTACCCTTCCTTTATCCTTCTTAGTGCTTGTAGACAGCAGTGGCAGAGGAATTTATTGGAAAGGTAAATAAATATTGAAAGATCATCTCACTGATTCTACAAAGTGTAAGTGAAAATATCTTACACTACACCTATGGTCATGTCACTCTCTCAGTGAAAAATTCTTCAGTGACTTTCTGTTTTCCTCAGGAGCATGTCATATACCTCATAAGACCTTGAATAACCTGGCCCTGGCCTTTGGTCAAACTTCATCTCTTTCCCCTCCCCACCTAGCAATCATATCACCTCTTTGCAAATTTCTGTGTGTTCCTTATACAGGACATCTCTTCAATCCTATTTCATGTGATTAAATTTGTTTATTCTTCACTTGCTGCTTCTTGTGAAAGAAATTCCCTAATTCTCTAAAGCTCTAAAGTTGGGCTAGACATCTCAAATATGTGTTGTAATGTCCCTCAGATGAGCTGTGATGCTGTATTTTAATTTTGTATGAGTTATGCCATATTTTAGGTCCATGTTAATCGTCTTTCTTTCCTACAGTGTTTCTTCAGGGGAAGCCCTATGCACTTTGAGCAGGCACTCTTCCTTATATGGGTCTCACCAAGGCACTAGAGGATGTTTACCTTACCTAGATCTTAAAAACACCAAAGATACATAGCACTGCCCAATTATTATGTCAGTCAGTAGCACCCAAGCTCTCCCCTCCCCCACGTCATACACACATTTCACCACTTGACATTTTTTCCACACTCTACCTAAGGAGATTAATCACTCCTGGTTGAGACTCATATGACTATAAGACCCATGAAACCAGGGCACCATGTCTATTTCATTATTGAGTCTCTTGTACCCAACCTAGTATCTGCCATACAGAAGGAGCTCTCTGCTTATTAAAGCAGGATTTATCCTGGCATTAGTTTGATCTTTATAACATGATAAACCCCTAGGCATTTTTAATACAAATCAGAGCGAATTCAAGGAAATTATACTCCTTATTTAGCAAATATTCACAGAGGTCACCACCATTGGTTCATTCCTTCTTGAATCTTACAACCCAGGCAGGCCCTTTAGGTATCCATGAAATGAGACCTGAGGAAACTAACTGTCCTTCCCCACATAGTCTCTAAATTCCAAGCTCTTTTAAATATCAAGGTTTATATACCAGTGCGTCTTAAATGAACATATGCAATATCCAGCTGATTAAAATACTTCAAATATTTAGTCCATGGTTATTGTCCATTAAGCATTTATTAAATTAGGAATAATATGTAAGGTCCTATTTTCTATAAAAGATAATAAAAATAGATGTAAAATTCAAAGAAAAAGGAGTAATTGGGTTGAATGTGGTACTGTGTTGTCTGATTCATTGCAAATGATTTTCTGTAATCCTCCAATTATGTCTACTACCTAGTCTTTGTCTCGGCAGCTTGTCTGGACATCCAGTCTAATGCTTACCTAGGCTGTCTCGTTTCTATCTTCCATGCTCATCCCGATGTTCCTCCTCTGCTTGCCCAAGGTATCAGTGTTGGCAAAGTCCCAACATCATTTCTACAACATGCCATCTGTGTATTACAGTTTTGTTCTAAATAATGAGTCCTGAATCTTAAGCTCTGACCATTAGTGGTGTGAGATAGAAAATGAGGATTCACCTTAGGTACAGAGATAAAAACCAGAGCCCAGCATCAATAATCAATATTAAGGCAACTGCTAAAATATTCAGGAAATGGAAGCCAAACACTCAGAACAACTAAATGAACAATACGTTTGTTTTGAAATATCATTATAAGCAACTTAAAATCATTTTTGGATTAAAGGTTGAGCATAAATAAACTAAAAGTAAAATGCGTGTTATTAAGGGGGAAATACATTATTGATCTTGGTAGCTGCCCTAAGAACAAAAATCAACATCTGCAGGAAAGGAGTGAGGACTTTAGATTTTTGTTGTTAGACAGATTTTTAAACCACCTGGTACACCATCTGTACCAAGAATCTGACAAATTGAAAAAAAAAATGATGTGCAAATGCAAAAAGCTTAGAAGTAAACCGATTTCCTCTGCCAGTTCCATATTTAATCCACCACCTGAAAATATGTATTTACACAAAATTCAAGAATGAGCTATTTCAGTTCATTCCTATCTTTTCCCTATAAGCAGGGCCTTATTGTTCTATTTAGATGATTCAACAACCAGATTATTCATCCTTGTTGATTCTCAGCCTGAAAAATATTTCACCAAGATTAACTGTCTTATCATTTCATTAGTTTCCTAGTCACAGCTCTTCTAACCAATTTTAAAAGTAAATTATATCTTATTTAAGCTAATTACTATTCCATATGTTTGTCTTCCTTCTCAGATGCACTAAAAGAATTTTCAGTCCATGCCCCATATCATTATAGTTGTCTACATTCATACATATGTTTAGTTACTCATTAGTCATGAATTGAGCACTTACTGAATAGGAATGCAACAGTAGTATATATCTGAATAAAATGCAAATATTGCCTACAAAGAGGCTGCATTTAAGTGGAGGAGGGATACTTGAATAAACAGCTTCAATTAAAGATAGTGAAAGGAAGGAAGGGGCAGTGTCTGGTGTACATTGAAAATGTAGATAATCATCCCCAAGATTCCATCCTGGAGAACCATGTTATTGTATATACCACTTGAAAATCCTTTTTTTTTTTTTTTTAAGATTTTCTTTATTTATTTGAGACAGAGAGAGTACAAGCAGGGGGAGCAGCAGTGAGAGGGGGAGAAGTAGGCTCCCTGCTGAGCAGGGAGCCCAATGCAGGGCTGGATCCCAGGACCCTAGGATCACGACCTGAACTGAAGGCAGATGCTTAACCAACTGAGCCACCCAGGCACCCCTGAAAATCCTTTTTTTAATAGCTGCCTGGTAAGGTTGTAAAGCGTAATTACTAGTAAGAGTCATGAAAATAACATTTAACATTATGTTAAATTTTAAAATGTATCTGAGCATCTGAAGAGACCTTGCAGTGTTCAGAGCACTCTGGATCCCTGCTAAATATTAAATAAATAATTGTTTAGATATTGGAGCTGTAGTGGACACTGTTGGTACCAGTTCCCAGATCCCTTTCACCAGCCTGGTGCACAAGGCCCCAGCTGCTGTGAGTGTTGGTTGCTAATGGTCACAATTGCACTATTCTCCAGAAAGAATTTTCCTCAGCCAAATGGGAGCTGTCTTGTCTGGGAGGTTATGTTCCTTATCCCCAGAACCGTTTGTATCAAATGACTGACCAACATGAAAATACAAATTGCCAGCTTCCTGACTTGGGTTTTTTCCTCCATGTAATATAGTTTATGTTCCAGAGCTCCCATGAGATCAGGCTAAAGCTAGACTCTAGCTGAGACACATATTAGCTTTACTCTTTTCCTTGCCCTGTCCTGCTTCCCTCATGCTCTTTCTCCTGAAGGCACTGCCTTAAAAATCACATGGACTTGAATCTTTGTCAGGTACTTCTTCTAGGGAATTTAGCCTTAGATACAGATTGAACTAAATTAAAATTACTTGTGTATAATATTTCTGACTATAGAGAATATACAGTGACCAACCAGTATCTCAGTCTGCCATTTTTCATAATAAGGGAGAATTCTTTGTATTTTGATCTAATTCATCAATATTTGCATAATGAAAGACCAAGAGAACTTAATTAAATAATTTCCTTTATAAAATATTTCCCTTTCAAAAACATTTACTGAGCACTAGTTAGACTTGATGTCAGATGTAGAGATGATTTAAAAACATGACTCTCAAAATAAATAAATTAAACAAATAAATAATAAAAAAATACAAACACTCCCCTCAAAGCATTTTTTTTAAAGATCACCTGAGTCAGGATAATATGGACGCAGTTCTTAAAAGTAAAGATGCCTGGGCCCTTAAGAGGCCTTTGCCATAATGGAAATATAACAGAAAAATAAGTTGCTTTAATAAACATAACCACATTTGCATGGGTAAAGATATGTCTTTCAATAGAGAAAACTTTTATCATCACCTTAAGAGTAGTGCAGATGGTACATGTAATGTATCCTGAAATGGTTGAGGGAGAAAATGTGTGTAATGTGTAAGTGTACGTAGAGAAAGGCAGGGAAGAAGGGAGGAAGAGAGAATGCTAAAGTAACCACGTAAGGTTAAATGTGAAAAGATGAAATAAATAAAGGGTATATGGATGTCTCTTGTACTATTTTTATTTCTGGCACTCTGTGTCAATTTAATAAGTAATAAATATTTTTAAATAATGCAGAATTTTGGTAAGCGACAAAATTTGCTCCATGATGGAACAATGGTGTGGTAAGCTGGAGAATATATCTGGTCTTTGTCCCGTGGAATACCTGGTAAAAGCCCGTAGAACCTTGGAATTGCCTGAGTAATAGGAGGATCTTTTTTATGCTAATAAGGTAACAAGGTGGGCCTCTGCATAGTTTCAGGATGACAGATACCAACTACAAGATTAGAAGTTTAGAACTTTGAGCCAGCCTGACCTCTAAGAAGTATAGGGGGTACCAGAGATCAAATTGAATCACTTGGCCAATGACTTAATCAGTCATGCCTAATGCTCAGTAAAACTCTGGACACCAAGACATGGTAGAACTTCCTGGCTGGTAGGTGGGGTGACGTTCCCTGACTTCATAAAGAGCAGGCATGGCAGTTCTATGTCTGGGACACTTCCAGAACTTGTCCTATGTATAGCCCTTGTAAGAGAACTGCAAGAGTAAATATCATGCTTTGAATGAGTTCTGTGAGTCATTGTAGTGAATTCTTGAACCTGAAAGACTTATGGGAACCCTCCGGCTTATAGCCAGTTTGTCATAAGTCCAGGTGGCTCCTAAGACTTGGGGTGGCATCTGAAGTGAGAGCAGTCTTGTGGGACTGAGAACTTAACCTGCAGGGTTAGGCACTAACTCTTGATAATTAGTGGTCAGAACAGAATTGAATTGAATGTCACCCAGTTATTATCAGAAAATTGGTGTCAGAGCATTTGTGGTGTTGGGCTGTTCAAATAAATAATGAATGTACTCAATATTTTCCCCATTCAGTGGCATTTAGAGTTGGGTTTCACCTCATGGAATTGGGCCCTCTATAACTTCTACTTAAGCCACCGTGGAATTCTCAAATCCAGAGCGTTTTATGTGCTGTTAATATTCTAACAGAAGCATTATATATTCTAATTCCTCTTGTCATAGGCACATTCTTGTCTTCTTTTCATGATATGGAACCTCTTCGCCACTAAAATGGTATAATTTGGGCGCCTGGGTGGCTCAGATGGTTAAGCGTCTGTCTTCAGCTCACGTCATGATCCCAGGGTCCTGGGATCGAGTCCTGCATCGGGCTCCCTGCTCCTTGGGAGACTGCTTCTCCCTCTGCCTCTCTCTCTCTCTCTCTCTCTGTCTCTCATGAAAATAAAATGGTATAATTTTAGGTAAATGTATTTATCCCAGGAAATATGATTTTCTCATAAATGACAAAAGATGGAGGATAGCAGAGTATATGCATGCACTACTTTCCCCACATCCTTCCATCTCCTGCCTCTTATTTCATCTACCTGTGGTCATAAGTGTGTTCTCTGTCATGATCACTTTATGACTTGCTCAGGTCCTGGTCGACAGAAACCACCCACATTTCAGAATGTACAACCAAATCTCACTCTCTCCTTTTCCAACCAAATACAAAAAATTTCTCCTTACAGGCAGTCAGAATTTATTTCTCTTGTGAAAGCATTAGTCTATTAGAAATAAATGATTAGTATGTGGCCTATAAATTGATAATTGATTATAGGGTTTGAATGTCCCTATTGCTAAAATTGTCTAACATTGGTTTGGAAAAAATATCTAAAAATCTGTTCTTTCTTGAGTATGGAGTGGATAGAGTGGTGTAGGAAGAAATGAAACTATAAAGACTGTAGGAAGAAATAAAACTATAAAGACTATAAAGACATTAAAAGCACAAAGGAAATCTAATGAAGTGGAGTATTTTGGACTTTATTCTGTAGAAAACAAGGAGTCTCCAGTGTTCTTAAAGGGAGGAGACATTATCTGACTGGTGACTTAGGAAGATAAATTGGGCTACAGTATGAAGGAAAGATTGTAGAGGAGAAATAATAGAGCAGCAATGTGTCCATTGCCACAATTACCCAGGTGAGGGACAATGAGGACCTGAACAGGAGCTGCAACAGGGGAATGAATACACAGGACACCATGAATGTCTGGATATGGGGAAAGTCTCAGGATCTAAAATGATATTTTGTTGTGGACAAGTTTAAAGGGTTTATGTTTATGATTACTAGAGGTGACATAAATTTGGAACCAGCCCAAATGGAGATGGTGGCTTTCTAGAGCTTTGAAGCATTTGGACATAGCAGAAATGGGTAATAAGATTAGGTTTGATGTGATAGATGTGAAATACAACAAAGAGGCAAATGTTACATTTTCTTCTTCCAAATATTCATATATGCTCTCCCATCACTACAGCTAAAGCAATCTAGTAACAACATCTATATTATGGAAGATCATTTGAATTCCCAATGTCTTTCTATGAATGCTATTTTATTTTAATGAGTGTCATTAGCTTTCATTGGGGTATGATTTGGGGGATGTCATATGGAGTCAATGACTCTTTAATGGGACTCTCCTACCCCTAGAATGCATATAAATACATCGATTATTACTAATTAAAACAACGCCATCCATTATACAGCCCTGTAGACTGGTCATATTATCATCTTAGAGCTAATTGGTGGCAGTTTGGAAATGCATATCCAGAAATGCAGGCACCAGGGGTGTGTGTGTGTGTGTGTGTGTGTGTGTGTGTGTGTGTGTGTGTGTTTCACTTTTCAGAAATGTGTATCTTGCCAGTGGATTGTCTCAGAACTGAAATGTAAAAAGGACTTTTGATATCACATATTTTATTATTTGATCTTTAGGTAAACTTTCCTAGCTGATCTATTTTAAGCTGTCAGTATGCTTTATTACTGTAATACTATGTGATCACTTTAAGCTGAGTACCCCATATAAATAATATGTAACATTAGTGCAGGCTAGCATGAAGCTTTTGTGGAGATTACTTTAATCAGTTGAGCTAAATTATCCCATTGCTTAACAGCCCTATGATTTTTTGATACACCTGTTTAATCTTTATTCAGTTCACTTAATACATTAGGATTCTTTAAAAATATTTTATATGCTAGCCAGCAAAAAAAAATTCTTGGCAAATAAAAATACACATTTATAAGATTTTTTCATTTTATCTCAAGAATTTTAATATAATTACATTATCATTATAACAGATAATTCTTAGAATTATCATATGCCCTTAATTATGGGTACTAACATTTCCATAAGCTAGCAACAGTGAGAGCTAATATCCCTGGTACTTTTCATCCTTCATCACATGACTGAAACAAGTTTCTTTGGAAAGAACGAAGACTCCAGCCTACTCTATTACCCATTGTGATAAACTATCTCCTTATCTTCCATATTAGTATGGGGATTAATGAATAGCCTCCTATTGCTTTACAGGAAAATAAAATAATTTAAAGCAGTGATTTACAAGGATAGCTGCATATCAAAATAATCTGTGAGTTTTGTTTATTTCTAAATTTCAGATATACCAAATGGAATGTCTGATCCCTGGGAGATTCTTACACAGTAATCCCAATATTAATCTATAAACAGACAAGAGTTTAGGTACCACCGATATGATCAATGCAAACCCCTCCAATTAGTATTCCCCAAACAAAGTACTCAATTATCCTTTTAGGAAGCTATGCTGCTCAAAATTATCAGCACAGTCTAGTGGTCAAGAGTAAGGAGTCTGAAGCTAGATGACCTGGAATTTCATTTGTGCATTGCCTTTCTCTAGTTGTGGCAAGTTCCTTAACTTCTCTGTGTCTCACTTTCCTTGTCTGTAAAATGTGTTTATATGCAGATTAAATGAGTTAATATGTCTAGTATGGACATATTAGCTGAAGAGTTTTGGTTCTTCCTCCTTTGGGGCACTTCTTTCCCTCACTAGATCAGGCAGGATGTGGAGCAATTCTGCCCGATGAGCTGGGCTCTTCCTTTTCTCTCTGACACCGTGACTGTCAATGCTTGAGATGGTAGCTACTCTGCCTGTGGGGTCCGTTTGATGAGCACATGCCTGTGCCCAAATGCAGTGAATATGTATTGTTCATAAGAAATGAAATTGTGTTGGCTTAACCCCCTGAGTTTTTAGGGTTGTTGTTGTTGTTGTTGTTGTTGTTAGCCACAGAGTAATTCAGCCAGAAAGACAAAGATAGGTGAAATGAAAAGGTGTGAATCTGAGAACCGGGGTATTTGAGGAGCTTATTAATAGTTCACTGGAGTTTAGAGTGACTCGTGAAAACTGAGACTCATGAAAGAGGCGGGACCAGCTTATCAGTCACTTCTTTATGGAATTTATAAATTAGAAAATGAGATATCAACAAAGAGTTTTAATTTGTGGAGCAAAACTGTAAGATCCACTCACTGAACTACTGAACTATATCAATCTTTTGGCAGTGTGGAAGTTAAGTTCAAGGAGAATAATTCTGAAGGCCAGAAGAGGAGTTAGACTGGCTCATCTGATTTGTTTTCTACCCATTTCTTCTATACTAAGGACAATCCTCCCTAACAATGATTAATGCCAGCCCTCAAAGGGTTTCAAATGGAAGGTGCCCAGACAGCACAGAGGTGCCATAGGGTTGCTGGAATAAACATTGATCCTTTACCCAAAGGACTGTTCTATTCTCTATTATATATTTTAGTATCCTTATAAATTCTATCTACCTCCACCTAACTCAGCAGCCTGCTGTGTGTTCTTCAACAAGATAGAAATAGGGAGTTGAAAAACAAGTGTAATGCTAGGAAACATCAACCCATGACTCCTCTGACTTATTTTTATAATTCTTAATCATAACAAACACTCTGTCCTAGACCAACCCTTAGTCAGCCTCTTCTGAGTTCTCTTCCCAAAGCCTTGACCTTGGCCGCTGTCATTGCTGAGTCAAGATTTAGCAAGAATCTTACTAAATTAGGATCTCCCACCCTTGCTATCTGATCGCCCTGGCCTGCCTTCAACAAGAATCCTGTCAAATGTGATTAGCAAGAATCCACCTATCCTTGATGCCTCTTCTTGGTATGTTCTATCCACTGATATCCTTACTCTATTGGCTATAAGTCTTCCCAGCTGTCTTTGCTGTATTCAGAGTTGAGACGGATCTTTCTCCCCTATTGTTAGTTTTGCACCTATTACAATAGTCCTGAATAAAGTCTTGTTTATAATTTTTTTAAATTTCATTTTATTATGTTGTGTTAATCACCATACATTACATCATTAGTTTTTGCTCTAGTGTTCCATGAATCACTGTTTGCATATAACACCCAGTGCTCCATGCAGAATGTGCCCTCTTTAATACCCATCACCAGGCTAACCCCTTCCCCCACCCCCTCCCTCCTAGAACCCTCAGTTGGTTTCTCAGAATCTATAGTCTCTCATGGTTCGTCTAACCCTCTGACTTCCCCCCTTTCATTTTTCCCTTCCTACTATCTTCTCTCTCTCTCTCTTTTTTAACATATAATGTATTGTTTCAGAGGTTCAGGTCTGTGATTCATCAGTCTTACATAATTCACAGCACTCAACATACCATATACCCTCCCCAGTATCTATCACCCAGCCACCCCATCCCTCCCACCCCCCACCACTCCAGCAATTCTCAGTTTGTTTCCTGAGATTAAGAATTCCTCATATCAGTGAGATCATATGATACATGTCTTTCTCTGATTGACTTATTTCGCTTAGCATAATACCCTCTAGTTCCATCCACATCATTGCAAATGGCAAGATTTCATGGTTTTTTTTTTTTAAAGATTTTATTTATTGAGAGCGAGAATGAGAAAGAGAGAGAGTACATGAGAGGGGAGAGGGTTAGAGGGAGAAGCAGGCTCCTCACTGAGCAGGGAGCCCAATGCGGGACTCGATCCAGGGACTCCAGGATCATGACCTGAGCCGAAGGCAGTTGCTTAACCAACTGAGCCACCCAGGCGCCCCAGATTTCATGGGTTTTTTGATGGCTGCATAATATTCCATTATATATATATATATCTCACATCTTCTTTATCCATTCATCTGTTGATGGACATCTTGGCTCTTTCCATAGTTTGGCTATTGTGGACATTGCTGCTATAAACACTGGGTGCACATACCCCTTCGGATCCCTACATTTGTATCTTTGGGGTAAATACCCAGTAGTGCAATTGCTGGGTCATACAGTAGCTCTATTTTCAACTTTTTGAGGAACCTCCATACTGTTTTCCAGAGTGGCTCCACCAGCTTACATTCCCACCAACCAGTATAGGAGGGTTCCCCTTTCTCCGCATCCTCGCCAACATCTGTCGTTTCCTGACTTGTTAATTTTAGATATTCTGACTGGTGTGAGGTGGTATCTCATTGAGATTTTGATTTGGAATTCCCTGATGCCGAGTGATGTTGCACACTTTTTCATGTGTCTGTTGGCCATTTGGATGCCTTCTTTGCAGAAGTGTCTGTTCATGTCTTCTGCCCATTTCTTGATTGGATCATTTGTTCTTTGGGTGAGTTTCATAAGTTCTTTATAGATTTTGGATGCTAGCCCTTTATCTGATATGTCATTTGCAAATATTTTCTCCCATTCTGTCAGTTGTCTTTTGGTTTTGTTGACTGTTTCCTTTGCTGTGCAAAAGCTTTTTATATTGATGAAGTCCCAATAGTTCATTTTTGCCCTTGCTTCCCTTGCCTTTGGTGATGTGTCTGGGAAGAAGTTGCTGCGGCTGGGGTCAAAGATGTTGCTGCCTATGTTCTCCTCATGGATTTTGATGGATTCCTGTCTCACGTTTAGGTCTTTCATCCATTTTGAGTCTATTTTTGTGTGTGGTGTAAGGAAATGATCCATTTTCATTCTTCTGCATGTGGCTGTCCAATTTTCCCAACACCATTTGTTGAAGAGACTGTCTTTTTTCCATTGGACATTCTTTCCTGCTTTAATGTGAAGATGAGTTGACCATAGAGTTGAGGGTCCAATTCTGGGCTCTCTATTCTGTTCCACTGATCTATGTGTCTGTTTTTGTGCCAGTACCATACTGTCTTGATGATGACAGCTTTGTAATAGAGCTTGAAGTCCGGAATTGTGATGCCACCAGTTTGTTTTTCTTTTTCACCATTACTCTGGCTATTCAGGGTCTTTTCTGGTCCATACAAATTTTAGGATTATTTTTTCCATTTCTTTGAAAAAAGTGGATGGTATTTTGATAGGAATTGCATTAAATGTGTAGATTGCTCTAGGTAGCATTGACATCTTCACAATATTTGTTCTTCCAATCCATGAGCGTGGAATGTTTTTCCATTTCTTTGTGTCTTCCTCACTTTCTTTCATGAGTATTTTATAGTTTTCTGAGTACAGATTCTTTGCCTCTTTGGTTAGATTTATTCCTAGGTATCTTATTGTTTTGGGTGCAATTATAAATGGGATCGACTCCTTCATTTCTCTTTCTTCTTTCTTGTTGATGTATATAAATGCAACTGATTTCTGTGCATTGATTTTATATCCTGCCACTTTACTGAATTCCTGTATGAGTTCTAGCAGTTTTGGGGTGGAGTCTTTTGGATTTTCCACATAAAGTATCATATCATCTGCAAAGAGTGAGAGTTTGACTTCTTTTTTGCCAATTTGGGTGCCTTTTATTTCTTTTTATTGTATGATTGCTTTGGCTAAGACTTCTAGTACTATATTGAATAGCAGTGGTGATAGTGGACATCCCTGCCGTGTTTCTGACCTTAGGGGGAAAGCTTTCAGTTTTTCCCCATTGAGAATGATATTTGCTGCAGGTTTTTCATAGATGGCTTTTATGATATTGAGGTATTAAAACTCTGAAGAGATTTAATCAAGAAAGGATGCTGTACTTTGTCAAAGGCTTTTTCTGCATCTTTTGAGAGGATCAATATGGTTCTTGTTCTTTCTTTTATTAATGTATTGTATCACCTTGATTGATTTGAGGATGTTGAAGCAACCTTGCAGCCCAGGAATACATCCCACTTGGTTGTGGTGGATAATTCTTTTAATGTACTGTTGGATCCTATTGGCTAGTATTTTGGTGAGATTTTTTGCATCCATGTTCAACAGGGATATTGGTCTGTAATTCTCATTTTTGGTGGGGTCTTTGTCTGATTTTGGGATCAAGTTAATGCTGGCCTTATAAAAGGAGTTTGGAGTTTTCCTTCCATTTCTATTTTTTGGAACAGTTTCAGAGGAATAGGTATTAATTCTTCTTTAAATGTTTGGTAGAATTTCCCTGGGAAGCCATCTGGCCCTGGGCTCTTGTTTGTTGGGAGATTTTTGAGGACTGCTTCAATTTCCTTAGTGGTTCTAGGTCTCTTCAGGTTTTCTATTTCTTCCTGGTTCAGTTTTGGTAGTTGATACATCTCTAGGAATGCACCCATTTCTTCCAGATTATCTAATTTGCTGTCATATAGTTGCTCATAATATGTTCTTATAATTGTTTGTATTTCTTTGGTGATGGTTATGACCGCTCCTCTTTCATTCATGATTTTATTTATTTGGGTCATTTCTCTTTTCTTTTTGATAAGTCTGGCCAGGGGTTTATCAATAATTCTTTCAAAGAACCAGCTCCTAGTTTTGTTGATCTGTTCTATTGTTCTTTTGGTTTCTATTTCATTGATTTCTGCTCTGATCTTTACTGTTTCTCTTCTCCTGCTGGATTTAGGCTTTATTTGCTGTTTTTTCTCCAGCTCCTTTGGTGTAGGGTTAGGTTGTGTATTTGAGACCTTTCTTGTTTCTTGAGAAAGGCTTGTATTGCTATATACTTTCCTCTTAGGACCGCCTTTGCTGCATCCCAAAGATTTTGAACAGTTGTGTTTTCATTTTCATTGGTTTCCATGAATTTTTTTAATTCTTAATTTCCTGGTTGACCCATTTATTCTTTAGTAGGATGCTCTTTAGCCTCCATGTATTTGAGTTCTTTCTGACTTTCCTCTTGTGATTGAGTTCTAGTTTCAAAGCATTGTGGTCTGAAAATATGCAGGGGATGATCCCAATCTTTTGGTACTGGTTGGAACCTGATTTGTGACATAGGATGTGATCTATTCTGGAGAACGTTCCATGGGCACTAGAGAAAAATGTGTATTCTGTTGCTTTGGGATGGAATGTTCTGAATGTCTGTGAAGTCCATTTGGTCCATGTGTCATTTAAAGTCTTTATTTCCTTGTTGATCTTTTGCTTAGAGGATCTGTCCATTTCAGTGAGGGTGGTGTTAAAGTCCTCTACTATTATTGTATTGTTGTCGATATGTTTCTTTGACTTTGTTATTAATTGGCTGCTCTCATGTTCGGGGCATAGATATTTACAATTGTTAGATCTTCTTGTTGGATAGACCCTTGAAGTAGGGTATAGTGTCCTTCCTCAGCTCTTATTATAGTCTTTGTTTTAAAATCTAATTTGTCTGATGTAAGGATTGTCATCCCAGCTTTCTTTTGGTGTCCATTAGCATGGTAAATGGTTTTCCAACCCCTCACTTTCAATCTGGAGGTATCTTTGGGTCTAAAATGAGTCTCTTGCAGACAGCATATTGATGAGTCTTGTTTTTTAATCCAATCTGATAGCCTGTGTCTTTTGATTGGGGCATTGAGCCCATTTACATTGAGGGTAACTATTGAAAGATATGAATTTAGTGTCATTGTATTGTCTGTAAAGTGACTATTACTGTATATTGTCTGTGTTCCTTTCTGGTCCGTGTTACTTTTGGCTCTCTCTTTGTGTAAAGGACCCCTTTCAATATTTCTGGCAGGGCTGGTTTTGTGTTTGTGAATTCTTTTAGTTTTTGTTTGTCCTGGAAGCTTTTTATCTGTCCTTCTATTTTCAGTGACAGCCTAGCTGGATATAGTATTCTTGGCTGCATATTTTTCTCATTTAGTGCGCTAAATAGATCATGCCAGTCCTTTCTGGCCTGCCAGATCTCTGTGGACAGTTCTGTTGCCAATGTTCCTATCATTGTAGGTTACAGACCTCTTGTTGCAAGTTGCTTTCAGGATTTTCTCTGTGTCTCTGAGACTTGTAAGTTTTACTATTAGATGTCGGGATGTTGACCTATTTTTATTGATTTTGAGAGGGGTTCTCTGTGCCTCCTGGATGTTGATGCCTGTTTCCTTCCCCAAATTAGGGAAGTTCTCTGCTTAATTTGCTCCAATATACCTTCTGCCCCTCTCTCTCTTTCTTCTTCTTCTGGGATCTCAATTATTCTAATATTGTTTCATCTTATGGTATCACTTATCTCTCGATTTCTGCCCTCGTGATCCGGTAGTTGTTTACCTCTCTTTTTCTCAACTTCTTTATTCTCCATCATTTGGTCTTCTATATCACTAATTCTCTCTTCTGCCTCATTTATCCTAGCAGTTAGAACCTCTATTTTTTATTGCACCTCATCAATAGCCTTTTTGATTTCGACTTGGTTAGATTTTAGTTCTTTTATTTCTCCAGAAAGGGTTTCTCTAGTGTCTTCCATACTCTTTTCAAGCCCAGCTAGTACCTTTATAGTCGTCATTCTGAACTCTAGTTGTGACACCTTACTAATATCCATATTGATTAGGTCCCTGGCAGTTGGTACTGCCTCTTGTTCTTTTTTTTGAGGTGAGTTTTTCCATCTTGTCATTTTGTCCAGAGGAGAACAGATGAATGAGAGAACAAAATGGTAACAGGGTAACAATGACCCCAGATAAATATACACTAAACAAATCAGAAGAGACCTTCCAGAAAATGGCCGCTTTTCTGTTCAGAGAGTTGCTACTGTTCTTTTCTTCCATCTCCTGTTGAGTTCGTAGGTGTTCAGAATGGTTTGATACCTATCTAGCTGAATTCCTGGGACCAGACAAAATTTAGGTCTCCTACTCCTCCACCATCTTGCTCCTCCCCCCAGTCTTGTTTATAATTTTAACAAGTGTTGGAATAATTATTTTTCTTTAACACTGGTATCCTGTCACAGGACATTGATATTTAGATTTTGCATATAATGGGCTCAGTGGTTCAAAATTTGTGAGGGAGGAAGTAGGCACCAAGTGAGAGGGCTCCTGGGGAAGCCCAGGTCAGAGGATAGCCAGGTTTACCTTAGAGCAAAAAGATCAAGGGACATTTAGCTAAGAGATCCTGAAGCAGGCATGTGGTGAAGAATGAATATTACACGATGCAGCGAATGAGCCTGTGGCTTATGAATGGCATGACTGTTAATCATTTAGAAGATTTTCACAACCCTAATGCAAGGACAGTGTGAAAATCAGGAATCATGTAGGGGTTTTAGATTTCTTTCAGAAGCTGAGGAGGGCAGAGATGGGAAGCATCATGAAATTAGTTGTGCTCATCTCTCTGGCAAAGTGGTTGACTTTTGACCTCCTCTTCAAAGTATTTCTTTGGAATACTTTGGAGATTTCTGGAGAGGCCTGGGATTGCACCACTGATAATTCTTTTAAACTTAATTTTGCTGGGGCACCTGGGTGGCTCAGTCATTAGGCGCTGCCTTCGGCTCGGGTCATGGTCCCGGGGTCCTGGGATCAAGCCCCGTGTTGGGCTCCCTGCTCTGTGGGATGCCTGCTTCTCCCTCTCCCACTTCCCCTGCTTGTGTTCCTTCTCTCGCTATCTCTCTCTGTCAAATAAATAAATTAAAAAAAATCTTTAAACTTAATTTTGCCTTCTAATAATTCTAAGGTATAAGAAACTATATTAAAGCTTGTAGAACTACGTGAAAATAAGAGAACTAAAACTTGAGAGTAATATCTGCAGTAATCATTATGCACAAGTTTTATCAACATTTTAACCTGCTTTTAAGTTGTCTTCTATGTTTTGATAGTGTTTAAACTACTAAGAATGAACAGCCATTAAACTCTACTTGGATAAGTTGTAATTATTACTTTAGTTTATCACACTTATTGTTATAGAAATATCAGAGGATTTGGAGTCAGATTTACCCACTTATTTGCAACCTTCTCTTTACAGCTGTTTTGAAACCCAAGATGTACATGAGAATTACTTAGGAACTTTTAAAAACAACTGATGCCCTGGACCCACACTAGAAAAACTATGCCAGAATTTCATGTCCCCCTAACAATAAGAATGGTGATGGGTACACAGGGAGGTACAATAAATTATTGATCAGTGGAATTACATTGCAAACAATATAAAACTGTGAAAAAGGCTGATCTTCAAATGATATTGCCTAATAACCACACACAACAAAATTTTCACTCTTTTCACTGGTGTGTATAAATATAAAAAGCTAATTTGATTTTCTAAATATTTATTCTAATATTCACTTGTTTCTGTTGTGTTGAGGTGGTAGGTCACTTTTGGAAATAATGGTGATATTATATTATATTCATTATTTTTGCCATCATGTAGCAAAATGTAGAAGTTATGAACTTTCTTTCAGTAGCACAAAAAAATATTTCTGTGAAAGACAGTAACAAGTCCCTTAGATTTAGAAAGGACCCAAACTTTGATGAGAGAAAGCCTGAGTTCAATCCTGAGGAACCAAATTAACAATGTCAACATTCATAAAATAGAAACAATAATAACATATATTTCACAAGTTATCATGAGGGTCAGTGAGATAGAGTATATGAAATTAATTTTGTGATAACAAAATATACTGACCACTGTTCTTGTTAACATTTAATCTTATATTCAAAGATACAGGATTAAGACTTACTGACACTCTTTCATGGGTAAAGATAATGAAATTGAAAGGACAGTTAGGTCAATGGATGTGCTGTAAACAGAGATACCATAGGACAGTATCCTTGTTTCTATGAACATTATTTTTTTATTTTTATTTTTTTATTTTCTTTTCTCAAGTTTTTATTTTAATTCCAGTTAGTTACCATACAGTGTGATATTAGTTTCAGGTGTACAATATAGTGATTCACTCCTTCCATACATCACCTGGTGCTCATCATGACAGG
The DNA here is from genome assembly GCF_003265705.2 of Callorhinus ursinus. Taxonomy (NCBI): domain Eukaryota; kingdom Metazoa; phylum Chordata; class Mammalia; order Carnivora; family Otariidae; genus Callorhinus; species Callorhinus ursinus. The sequence goes on from NW_027397073.1 coordinate 29,433,031, forward strand.
TGCACTTATGATTTATACATTTTTAAAAATGAGTTTTTATTATTTTCAAAACCATCACCACTACCAGTGTTTCCAAGTGAATGCCCTGCTGAGACCAGCTTTTATGGCCCCATGTGACTCATTTATAAGTTCAATCTATTCACACACAACAAAAAAAGCCATAGACCAAAAGCTTTGATCACACATCCCCACCCCCACCCCAAAATCTACTTCAGTTTTCATTCACTTACCAAGCACTTTCTCCATAAGCCTACTCTTGCTCAGGCCAGATTCAAAGAGGTGACAAACTCCCAGTTTTAGATCCCACTTTACCCTCCCCAGGTTAACAAAAGGCCAGCATATACTTAAGTGGGAGGGGGGCACATACAGCAGACTTTCAGCAGGGGAGCCCCTACCCTCTTGCATGTGAGGTGATTCCTGATATTAATAGCACCCTACTTTGTTATTACAAGATCAGAGATAAAACTTTAATTGCAAAGTTCTTTGGAAAAAGTAATAGTGATTTAAGCATATTCAAATCAAGTTATAATTGATTTTATGAGAAGATTTACATTTGCTTGTCTGTTTACTAAGAGCAGGTTTGATGAGGGAAAGCAGGGGACAATACACAAGCTTTTAAAAGTATTTATGTATTTATTTTGAAGGCATTGTATTACATGACTGTGTTGGCTAGCAAGTCCGAAATTTGTAAGGCAGACCAGCAGGCTGAGTAGTGGGGCAGAAGTTGATGTTGCAGTCCTGAGGCAAAATCCCTTCTTATATGGGAAAGCTGTTTCTGCCCTTGAGACCTTCAATTTGTTGAATGAAGCCCACCAACATTATAGGGCGCCATCTCCTTTACTTAATCAACTGATTGTAAGTATTAACCACATCTACAAAATACCTTCATGGCAATACCTAATGTTTGATTAATAACTGGGTACATCATGGTAGCCTAGCCAAGTTGACACATAAAGCTAACTACTACACCTGCCAGCAGCACAGGGCACTGCCCTTGGGTTTTTATACTGGAGAACCATGGATTTTGTGTCCAGTATTTAGAAAAGTTATAAACTTGGCCTATGCTTTTATTTTTGCCTTTCTACTGCCTTCATTGCCCTCTGCATCACTTCCCTGCTGCATCCCGGTCTTGATGCCATGCTCCTGGTAATCCTTGGATACTCAGATAGGCCCCCATGATAGTATTACCCCAATTCCACTTTTCCTGAGCAAAGCACAGAGCCTTGGATCTAACTTTCCTCCATCCTTATTTGATGGAAGCTACTTATTTGCCACATGATCTGCTCTTTTATGATCTTGCTTAACTAGTTAATCAGTTGATGAGTTCTTTTTTGTTTTTGTTAAAATTAAACACCAATAATGGAACAGCATTGATTTGCAAGTTAGATATCTTGGCTTCAAGTGTTGACTTTGCCACATTAACAGCCATGTAATTCTGAATGACTGTTTAATCTCACTGAAGCAGACTCAATTTTCTTATCTAGATGGGAAAAGGACATTCTATAAAGATCGTATTTATTATTCTCAGTCATAGACTAGAGCCAGTCATCCTTTTTTTCTTAATTTTCCAAGATCAGAGTATTTTCTTAAACTTTTTAAATTTTAGAATATCTCTAGGTTTAGTATATTTAATTTAATATTTCCCTTTATTTAATCTTCCTAATTGATATTAGAGTAAATCTGGTTATAAATTTCTATAAAATGATGTTTTAGGCAAAGATGCAAATAAACCTATTAATTACATTTGATTTTTTGGCAAATGAAGGAAATTCTGCATGATATTAAGTCAAGGAGACACTGTCCCTACCCCCCCCAAAAAAAACTGGCAAGGAAAAAAGAAGGAAAATGTTAAACTCAATATACCCTATAATTTGAGTTAGATAATTTGTATGTAGTTTTGGAGTGAAAAAGTTAGCATGCCACTTACATTTCTATTATAGTGTTGACCTAAAACAAATTCTCTCACATTCCTAGGGAATGGGTGATAAGTAGATGCCATTCAACTTTCTCATTCTTATGTAGGGTGCTTTGTTATATTGGATTTCAACAAAAAGTATAGACAAGTAAGTTACCATGTTAAGATAGCACTAATTTTCCTGTGGTTGAATATGGGCACTCCTACATTGACTTCTACTGGCTTCCTCTCTGTGAGTTCTATCACTACAAAAAGAACATTAATTCATTAAATTGACCCTCATTTACCCTCCCTACCTATGGCATCCCACAGATAGCTGGTCTGAGAGAGACTTTGGAAAGTACTTGTTTATTTGAGCATAACACTATTTTTTTTTAATCACCATACATGAGAAAATCAAACAACATTCCTAAAAGACTTAAAAACATAAAAGCCTTTTGTTGGTTTCAGTAATTACACATAATATAGGTGACATGGCTTCCCAGTTGAGCATTCTATACAAAATATGGTGGCCAAGCAAAAATGGCATACAAGCCTCTAAGATTTATGAAGTGATGAAAACAAGTACCAATACTTTGTTTTCTATGTATTAGGCACCTGATATCTCCATAAAGATAACCTTCATTCAAATATCTAATGAACAAAGAGTATTTGATAAGCTAATGAATATTCATTGCTTATAAGTATGTGTATGATATACACTTAGAGAATCTCATGAACTTTATGTCACTATATGAATTATGTATTATCTAGATCTATAAAAATCATTTAGTAAAGCATGTGGATAAACATAATATAGAAATGCTCTTTTGCTCCAATTTCTTACATTATTTTTCAAATATTTACAAATGTGGTAAATCATTGTTACTATTTGTACTGTGCCCACCATTGCTTACTTTTCTTTCTGGTTTTGATTATAACTTTGCATTTAATACAGGGCCAGAGCTTTCAGTATTCTAATAGAAATATTCTGCTAACCACACTATTCAGAAGAAAAAAAAATCACTGATCTTAATGACAGTACCAAAGGGGGCCACACTGAGTTAAACATGGTAAGAATTACATATTTTACTACCGATTTGCCCATCAGTTAGAGCAGTCTGGTACATCTCTCCTTACAGGGCTGAAATTGTGCCGTGGTCCAGGTGCAGGAGGAAGATAGTGCAGCTGCTTCCATGCCTGGACCTCCTTCTGATAGACAAAACAGAAACTCTAGGTTAACCTTGTATCAAACATCGTTCTGCCCATACCTGACTTATGCTTACACATGCTTAATGCTGGGTAGGTGCTTCATCGTCAGTCTTTGAAAAGACTTCTCTTCCTTGGAATGATAGTTTTCAGACCCAACAGGGCAGTGTGTCAGAGAGGCAAGGGGACTGTGGCCCATGAGCTCCAAAGACCTTGCCCCGCTCTGCTTCAGTGAGAATCCAGGATCCTGGGAATGACCGCCTCGGTCTCCTGATCTGTCCAGAAGGTTTAATGGGTAACTGTGGAGGCCAGTAATCTCTTTTCTCTGTGACAACAGAGTTCCAAGCCCAGCTATGTCAGACTCAAAGAAGAGTGACTCCTTCATTCGAATGTTGGGGCTCTCACCTAGTGCGAGAAACCCATAGGGGATTGTAATTTTGAGGAGATGTGGCAATGACAGGGCAGCCCTGGTTGCTGGATCTGTGTGACGCATAGCTCCATGCATATCTTTGCAGTCAACAAGACCCCCAGCCAAGAAGAGAGAATCCTTTTTGTACTGAGTTTCTTTTTTCTTCATAATCTCCTTCATAGAGGTTTCTGAGTTGCAGTGGACTGATGGACATTTGCTGTTTATCACATCAGATAGCCTTCTCCTTAGACACCAATCTTCTGGGAGTTTAACTGATTTTAGATCAAAATCTACATGTGCCACATCCAAAGAGGGGATGAAAAATTTAGGAATACCATCAGGAGTCATCACTACTTGGAAAATGTTCTTGTCCTTGCTTGTTTGTTTCTTTTGCTGCGTGCTTTCTCAGTCTGGATCTGGTCCAAATAAACGTGCTTCCGATAGCATTCTTCAAGGCAAGCTGAGATGCTGCCGACAGCATGATTTCAACCTGAGGGTAGATTGAGTCTCAGACCATGAGCTGATTGAAATCTCTGTCCTGAAGCACTGGAGGGGAACTTATCTTTTATTAAACCAGACAGCACTCATTACGTCATATTGTGGTCAGACGTCATTGGCATGGCAACAGGAGATAAATAGCCTGATGAACTCCACCTCAAACTCACCTGGTGATTCATGAAGCTCCTTTTTATTAAGGCAACTCAAAGTGTTCCATATAAAAAATATTTTTTAAACCTTACCAATCTGAGTGCAAATTTAAGAAAGAAAATGAAGTAATATTCAGTAAGTTTATTTATAAAAATGCATTTATAACAATGTATAAGATTCGCTTTAAGTTTGCTACTGAAATATGAGCAGGATGGTTAAAGAAATGTTTTGTCAACATACCAAACAGACAAAAAGATTTAGATATGGTTGGATTCACTAGAAGGGACTTGTGTGTAATTTATAGTGTCTTTTTATTGATGGCATTTATGTTTGTTCATGTTTAGAGCAAATCCTTTTTCATTTCCAGAAGATCTTGAAAATGCCAAAAGGTATTTGTAAAATGGTAGGAAACAGATATTTTTATAGGGTGAGAGAACAAATTGTTTATACATATATAATGCTTAATAACACATGAATCTGTCACTTTATAGCAAGCATGTTTTGTGACCTTGTAACATGCTGACTCACCTGGAAGAATTACAAAACACAACCCCTGACCTGCAAAAACATAGGTTGTAGACATCATTTCCTGAAAAAATGTTGGAGAAGAGCAGTACAAATTAAAAGGCTGAGCCATGTGTCATTCAGATTATATTTGTGATTCTTAGAAATGTGGATGTGGTAATTAGGGAAACTGGATAAGATAGAATGAGCGGTCATCTTTAGGAGGAAAAAGGGAGGGGGGAAGGGGCATGGAGTGTAGCACGGGGCAGCTGTCAGCTGGAACCCCTCAAGGGGAGATAGGCAGAAGCAGTGAGGGAGTAGGAACAGATACCTAGGGAGACCTTGAAAGATGAAAAGAGAAACATAAAATGCACGTGCCAGACAATCAGGAGACACCATTGTGCTGAGAATGTAACTGCAGGCACTGATTAGGTCAAAGACTCCACATTGCCTTTTCATGCACTGATGAATCCTGTGCTCCTTTTCCGAGACTGAGGCTTCTTTTAAGAACCAGTTGCTATTTTGCGCTTTCCAGGATGCTTGAAGTCTCACCTAGTCCTCACTAATCACTCACTCATCATTTATTGTACTCAGCTGCCCCACACCCTGGGGCTCTGTCAGCCTAGCTGGTTTCTAAGAAATTGCAGATCTCCTGGAGCCTTTTAGTTGGGCTTCACTGGGGCTTCTGACTGAGTCTTCTGTCTTCCCACTCCAACAAGCAAAATGGGACTTGGAAGAACCTCCTTTGCTTTTCATTCATTTTTATGTTAGTAAAACAAACCTAAATCTTTGGAGTAGGGACATATAATTTTCATCTGCTTGCATCCCAGGAAATTTTGCTGTATTCCTTTTATCACTCACTATTGGAAGCAGCTGACTGAGAAGGAACTGTCTCCTCAGCCTGCTGCTGTTCTTGCTAACGAGGGTGCAGCTGTGTCCTAGTGGAAAGCTGAACGTCTTTTTATGCAAAAGACCCCACTGGACTCATGCCCAGGGTCTGCCTAAGGGCAACTCTTTTGGGGTCTCAGTTTATCTGAGAGCTAACCCCTGTCATCTGAGTTAAATAAAAAGAGCTTATATAAAATACACTGTAATGACAAAAGGCTAAACATTTGTTTATTAATAGATAGACTTATCTGTTCAGGCAAACACACGGTGAAATATCCCCGATGATCCATGCTTGTTAGCATTGGGGACATCAAGGTAAAAATAGGTATGTTTCTCCCTCTAATAGAGCTTCCAAACTAGTAAATTGAGGTTTTAAAAGATGAGAAAAATGTCATTGAACTAGGAAGAAAGAGGAGGAACACCAAGGATGCTGGACTTAAAAGAACTGAAGGATTGGTTATCTTAACCGAGCTGTAGAGTATAATTTCTTCTACGTAGAATAAAATACAGCAGGACCTGAACTTTCTTAAGTTCATGATCTATTTCTTTTCTCTGATAGGGATCCAGCCCTTGCCGTACAAGATCCGCTGCGATTTGGGCAGTAGCTGTCCTTTGTAATATACCAGACCAGATAGACATACCACTTTTTAGAAACCCCATTTGGTGTTCTGGCACCATAAGAATCTTCTCAGACTGTTGAAGAACAGTTGGTTGCAGAGAGCAGGAAAATACAGAGAGGAGGAATGATGGCATAAGTAAATAAATAAATAAATAGAGAAAAGAAAAAAGAAACAGTGGGTCTGGGGAACAAATGGTTAAAATCTTGGCATTCTTGTTTATTTCTTTGTCTTTAGAAGCTCAGGCACCAATATGTTCATTCTTTTAGCTTTTGTGGTGCTTTATATCAGTACCACAAACACAGCACTGGGTCACATTCAGTTATGTAGTTATGACTGTGGTTGCAAGAGATAAAAAAACCGATCTGAATTAAATTAAGCAATAAACTAATAGCAAAAATAATGAGAGTGATTTATTTTAATCCACAAGGTTGGCACACAGAATGAACGGGCAGAATTATAGCTGGGCTCAGGAGAATAAAAGCAGAAACTGCAAAGCTATCCTGCCTCTCCCTGCATGTTTGCTCTCTCAGCTCTCCCTGCACTGCAGCTGTCTATTGCAGTTTCTGGGAGGCAGAGGCTGAAATAGTTGGGATACAAGATGGTTATTAGTAGTCACTGTGAAGGAAAGAGGGAGGAAACAGAATTGGCCAGAGGAAAAAGTCAAATTGTGGCGCCTACTGGAGGTGGCTCTGGAGCAAGTGGCACCCATCAGGGCTGTTGTCTGTCAGGCTGAAGTGGGGCACCTTCATACACCATGGTGCTCAGGCACAGAATTCGGGCTGCCCTAGAAGAGGTAGGAAGGGCGTGACTCAGGAAAAGAGGGCTCGGGCTCCAAGGAGCTAAGCAGGGGCCACCGGAGATGACTGCTGACCTCTCTTCCCACAACCGGTAGCAGGGCTTCCCTTGAAGGGGGTCTGAGTGACACATTGCCATGTCCACCACACATGATTTTCTTGTCCTCATGGATGTGTGGACATTGCACAGAAGCTGAGTTTCATTCACATGCTGTCTGGCCACTAAACTACATTTTAGAAGGCAGAAATGTCCTTTTACCACTGAAGTGTTATACTCAGGAAGCCCTAGTGCAATTCTTGATTGGTTTCTGAGCAGGACAGACATAGATGATAATAGGAATTTTTATAGTTTGGTTGGACAGAGAGAAAGGATTCTAGTAAGAAGGAATAATAGAATGGGATACTGAAGAACTTGGTGGAAATTCTTTTCCTAGAGAATATTAAAGGGAAAAATATTTTTAAGGGAAAAATCATATTTTTAATAAAAAATGTGTACAAGGGTCAGTGTTGGCAACTATAGTTTCTGCCTTAGTTCTACTACTAATTAAATTAATTAGATGTGTGACATTATTCAAGGGATCCTGTTTTTTTCATCTGTTAAGGGGTTGGGATGAGATGTCACTTTCATTGCACTATTTTATGAAATCTGTAAGAACACAGATGGTGACATGCAGGAATTTGGGCCATTTATCACTGAAAACTAGATATCTGCCCCAAGGATTAGTTGTTTTTTTGTTTCTTTTTTCTAATTTAGGACTTTTCTGATAATAAAATTGAAGACTTACATGATAAATGAATAAAGACAAAATAGAAAAGGAAACAACACTGAGAAGAAAAGTTGAGGTAAGACACATTTGGCATGGATAGCTAGAGTAGAAGCATATTATGAAGCCTCTTATAACAGAGAAATTTGCATTGGAATTCATCTTCTTCCACTGATTAGTTCAGTGATTCTGGATAGGCCACTTACACCCTCTGAACCATTTCTCATACCATTGATAAGAGCTATGAATAATATCTAACATATATACCTCAAAGGATTATTGTAAGGTTATAATCAGATAATTTATGGGGAAAGGTGCTTTGTAAAGTATAAAGATTTATACACACCTTAGTAATCTGGTTATAATTCCTTCAATCTTAGATAGGTAATGGATTTGGTATTTTGAAAAGGTTTAAGCATTAGCAGCTCAGAGCGGGTGAATTTTTAAGACCCCTTTTTACGATGACATGGAAATCTGGGATGATCTAAGGCATTGAACACTTGAACAAGAGGTAGGAATCCTAGAAATATGTAAGAGTATAAAAATCAGTGTCAGAGTGGAAAAGGTAAACTTCTTCAGTTTTTCTGCCATCTAGCCCTGACTTGGCATCTCATCTCTGTCCCAAGTCCGTCATTTCTTACTATTTCTTGATAAAGAATTTTATTTTCCTCCTTAAGTTTCCTGAAATACAATTCATGAGAGGAATAAAGTAAAATTTAGCTCTTAAAAAATAAAGCCAGTCATAAAATGAAAGCCCTCTTTAAACCATAAACTTCACTGAAGCCATCCCTTTCAATTAGAGCTCATTCTGAGCATCCCTGATGTTTTCATCTTTTTGTCAGTCATCAGGATTTTTCATGGAGCAGGCATAAACTCAGTAATGGATTAATAGTTCTGTGATTAATAGAGGAGTTGTAAAATCATCACTTTTAGTCACTGTAGTTTATTTTTAGGAAATTGCACAATAATGGTAAATGATGATAATGTTTATAATCCCCTCACCCCTACTCGTGCAATGCTTACCAATTTTATTTCATGATAGTAAAACTGTGTGTAAGTAAAATTGGAAAAAATAAACATTCATGAGCATGCTTTCTCAAGTAAATCCTTTGTGAAACAACGATTAATTTTGTGAAGTACAGGTTTGGTTCATAGCTATGTGGCTTTGGATAATCATCTATTGGGATTTTCAGAAATGAAGTATATCTCAGTTCCTATTGATATACAATCATTTTTTTAAATATACAATCATTTAAAGCTTGTAAGAATATTTGAAATTATCTTGTCTAACCTCTTTTATTTTTCTGGAGGATAATCTGAAACCCTAGAAGGTGAGGAGATATGCCCAAAGCTACAGCCCTTTATTAGCAGAGCCATAAATTTCTGTTTGCCAAGACCAGGACACAGACACTGTGGCTTTAGACTTCCATGCCCTCGGCATGCACAGTCACTTTCTGTAGGCTTCTGGATTCATCAACTCATTCTTGTGTCCACTAGAAAGCCCGCTAGAATAACCCTTTATTCCATGGGTGACTCCTTCTGACAAAGTGGCCATAAAAACTCTGATGAAGCACCTCTGAAGACAGAAACTTACTGCTTTATGCCCCTATTGTAGGGCAGTTTGAAACATTATTCATCTACTTAAAAGCATAATCTGAAGATAAGTGAGGCAGTAATTGTCTTCCTACCTGTTCTTCTTTCCTGATAAACAAGACAGAAAGCTATGCACTGACACATTATTGCGTCATTGTATCTACTAAAAATTTTTAATCTCAGGGAACCTGAGTGGCTCAGTTGGTTAAGCATCGGACTCCTGATTTCAGTTCAGGTCGTGATCTCAGGATCATGAAATTGAGCCCCTTGTTGGGCTCTATGCTCAGTGGGGAGTCTACTTGAGATTCTCTCTCTCTCTCTCTCTCTCCCTTGGCCTCTCCCCCCTCTTTAAAAAAACATCTTGGGGCACCTTGGTGGCTCAGTTGGTTAAGTGTCTTCCTTTGGCTCAGGTCATGATCCCAGGGTCCTGGGATAGAGCCCCTCATTGGGGCAGGGAGCCTGCTTCTCCCTCTGCCCCTGCTCCTACTTGTGTTCTCTTGCACTCTCTCTCTTTCTCAGATAAATAAATAAAATCTTTTAAAAAATCTTTAATCTTAAAACTTATTAGGTCATTCATTCATTCCACATACGTTTGAGAACTTAAAAATGCATGGCATCAGAGAACAGAAAAATAAATTTATAAATGGTACTATCATAATGCATTCATAGTCCAGTAGAAAGAAAAGTTATGTACCTAAGCACTTGCAAAACTCCTATTTAACCACAGTATAAGTTATGCAGTGTAGATTATGAACATAATTGAAGGAATGTGCCTAAAAAGTAAGGAGAGGTCAAGGTTTCCTAGGTGCACGGACATTGTTGTACTTGTGGAATTAACTCAAGGACCAGAAACAGAAGTGACTTAACAATTTGCTCATTTTAGAAGGTGGAGAAATGGAATCTCAGAGAAGTGACTTCTCCAAAGTTCTATAGTTTCTTTGTGGTAGAACTAAAATGAGACTTTGCTGAGAAGCCAGCGTTTTAACATGCCTACAAAGGACCGAGGGGGAATTCAAGGAGCAGTAAGGGATGGAGGGCACTTTAGGTCTAGGGAACAGCCAGTGTGAGGCCTGGAGGCAAGACACTGGAGTTGTCAGGGCAGGAGTGAGCAGTTCCACATTCTGAGGCCCATGTAGCTGGTGGGGGGAGGAGGGAGATAACACTGAGAAAAAGCACTATTAGTAAACATAAAATTTTAAAACCTCTAGTGCTTCCTTTGTTACCCAGTTCCACTCTCCACTGTCGGAGATTTCTTGCCTCTGACTAACCTCATTCATTTGCCATCATCAGTTAGAATTATAGAAAAGAAATGGGTAAAATTGCTCTTTAGTCGTTGTTTTTGCTCAAACAAATGACTTCAATTTCAAATGACAGTTTTCCTAATTTATCCCATATAAAGAATAGGAGAGTGGATCTCATGTTACCACTTTCTTAATTTCTTATTATCTTGAAGCAGAGGAAACTGGGCTAAGATACTGCAGAAACCTCCTCAGCCCTTCTGTTTTGTTTCCCTTAGTTTTCATCCATTTACTTTTCTCCACTGACATGGCAGGGCTACTCTTCACTTCACATAGCCATTCCTTCTGCAGGCTTTGCTTCTTGTCCACTTGCTCTGATGTTATGGAAAAGAGCCTCAGAGGCGCGGATCCAAGAAGGCAGGCCTGTGTCAGTCACCACCATTAGGCTTCCAGGTATATGTGTGGCTGATGTTCCACAGAAAGTAAATAAATGCTACCCTCTGCTGTTTCTCATCTGTAAATATGGGAGTGAACTCAGGAGGAATAAAGGTGGAAATCCTGTCTGCTTAAAAACAAAATAGCTATGTGCAGCCTTAAAAGCCTATAATTTACCCAGGAGCTGAAACGTGTACTCTCAAAATAACCAAAACAAAGAAATAATCTATTTAAAAGCCATGAACATTACAGACTCTTAGCTCCAAATTATACCTTCCATTAACGTGGGAAGAAACCACTTGGATGCGTTGTACAGATAAACAACAAATGTGTGCTTGCGAGTCCTCTGGAAGCTCTGAGGGACTTGGGGCCTGTAATTCACCATGAGGAAGAGCAGATTCTCTCACAGAAAGCGAGGGGATCCGCTTCTGAGCCGACAGTTGCATAGATAGCCACAGAGAAAGACATGGATTCCAGATGGTAGTGTCCTGAATATGAACCAATTTTCATCATGGCAAGATGAGAAATGTTTTAAGTGATACTCTGAAACAATGGAATTTGGCTATTTAGATACTCTGCAGGGTAAAAAATTTCTCTTTGAGCATCACTTACCCTTTCTCCTCTGGAACCACAGCCCCCACTGCAACACACACAGGAGATAACACTGTGGATTTGGGATGGTAAATTCCTGAGATAACCCCCCCCACCACAGTTTCTAATATTATACTGAGAATTATAACTGTTTTCTAAGAGCATTCTAAAATAACCCTCAATAAAACTTGGAAATTAGAGGGTGTTTTTTTTTTTTTTTAATTAATCACTCATTGTTAAACCAAGGTTTCACCGAGTCCCACAATTCTTGCTCTAGAAGAACTTGCAGGCTACAAGATGAGACAGATATGTAAACAAACACCAAAGAAAACAGCAAAGTTGAGGATGCAGTCATGGGTTTTCTTCCAGGAGGTGTAGACACATAGGTAAAAGGAAGCTTTCAGGGAGGGCTCCTCTGACTTTTGGGTTCGTAGCCTCCCCCTTTTCTCCTGGCCTCATTCCCTGCTGGCATCGTCTTTGCTCACCAGATCTCCACTGCTTCTTACTGCCCCTGTCCCCAACATCACCCCCCCTCATAATCTTCAGATCTGATTTCCAATCTATCCACACTGAGATACAACTGTAAAGAGGGTGGACGGGGGAGAGGGGCTAAATAAAACTCTGGGAGTATAATTTTAGGCATAATCCAATGGATGAAAAGTATGCTTGTGCAAGGAGTACAATGAAGAGAGGGAGCAGGCATTAGGCCCTTGGCCAGGACCCTTTCACTGTTCACATCCAGTGGGTAAAGCTAGTACTGGAAGCACGTATGTGCCTATTCCTACTTTGGAGCAAGCGTGTAATCCTTTGCTCTGTGTTCACATGCTGATGCAAAATCCAGCTCCTTGACATGTTCCTCTTCCTGGAGAATGTGGGGAGTGTGCAGAAAGTAGCTTGCATATACTCGAGAATAAATCACATCTGATGTCACCTGCTATTTACTGCCATATATCTCCTCTACTATTTCAGTTCCTCTTCCTGTGTAGCTCAGTGTCTTATGGATTTACTCTGCTTTCAGTGATTTCAGAAGCTGGTGTTGCTTCCTGTAGTTTATTCTCTGCTTGAAGGTCATTCCATTAGGATCTGTGCAAGAGGTATATAACAATTCGCCTTCACCTGTTTAGATACAATAACCATAATTTGCACACCAAAACATGGGGACTAACAAAGAGACTTTTTCCAATACAATAAGTGATGCATTTATCTGAAAACACTTTTTTTTTAAGATTTTATTTATTTATTTGTCAGAAAAAGAGAGACAGAGCGAGCCCAAGCAGGGAGAGTGGCAGGCAAAGGGAGAAGCAGACTCCTCACTGGGCAAGAAGCCTGACAGGGGACCCCATCCCAGGACCCTGGGATCATGACCAGAGCCGAAGGCAGATGCTTAACCAACTGAGCCACCCGGGTGTCCCTGAAAACACTTTATAAAAAATAAATTCACATTTACTCACATTGTTACGTTACTAAGCATTAATATATTTACATTATACAGTAATCATTAAAATAGTTTCCACAGGGGGGATGTGTGGGGGAATGGGTGAAATAGACGAAGGGATTTAAGAGTACACTTATTGTGATGAGCACTGAGTAATGTATAGAATTGTTGAATCACTATCCTGTACATCTGAAACTAACACTGTATGTTAATTATCCTGGAATTTAAAAATAAATAAAAATAAATAAAACAAAAACATAAAAGATTATTTTAATCAGTCACTGGTTTGATAGAGCTGTTGAAAACTCAGTTTGCGCAATAAGTGTTTTTTAAGAGAAATGATTCAGTGTGACTCTAGTTATCATATTGGAATTTTCAGGGCATTTCTGTGGTATATGAGGAAAACAGGTACAGATATTTGAAAAATGTGATTTGAAATTACCCTCAAGTGCTCTACAGGAAGGAGATAAGCAGAGTTGCAATGATTTCAGCAGTAAATTACAATCACTCTATTGTTTTTTTGTTTTGTTTTGTTTTAATTTTGAAGTTAACTTGCTTTAGGATGGCAAATGAAACTGTTTTGCATTCCTATTGGTATGAACCATCTAGGCAGATAGATGTCTGCTTAGTTAAACAACAACAACAACAAAACATTTTGAAAAGCTAATCATATAGTAACTATTTCATTTGGCTTTTTACACTGGTTTATGTGGACTTTAATACTTCATAGGAAGCTTTTGCTACCCAATTACTTTGGATGCTTTGCAACAACCAGGTTGTGGATTTGGGGGAAGTGTAGAATGATGGAGGTTGTATGTAATAATATTAGGATGTGGAAGTCTAGCAAGACATACTAGGACATACTAGGTCACATTTTGAACTCTCTTTGTGTTTGCCTGGAATACAGCACCCATTCTTTCCTACACCCTTTATATAATTATTATTATTATTATTATTTAAATAAACTATTATTTTCCCAGCCACATCTTCTCCCTAGGGTCCCTTGTCTTTTATACAATAGTGAAATGAATTAAGCAGGCTGACTTCTTGGGACATGTCTTGGTCCCTCGTCTTCCCACATTTGAACTTTCTTGGTATTTTTTTTTAACAGATATTTTTCTGTAGTTCTTACCTAGTTCTACAAACCTCTAGGTAGAGCAGAGATGCAATTCAAGGAATACTGATATTATATATAAAATTTGGGGTCAGTATACTTTCAGGCATTTTTCTGGGAGGAGATTTAACTTCTAATAAATTCTCTAAAGACCACTCAGAAAATTACAAATCACTCTGTTATGTGCCTTGGGTTTATTTTTAATCATTGATGTAACTTATTCTTTATAAGCTCATTTTTCTTTACACAGAATTTCTATGTCTTCTTTCTGGAACACCTCACAGTAAAATTCAAATTCTTTAAGCTGAAATTCAAAGCCCTTAAAGATACAGTGTTATCATGTATTAACTTATTATTAACTTATTATATATGAACTAACTCTAATATGTTATGGATATATGAGTACCCATAATCTTTTAATTGATTAAGCAATGGGGGAGTAATCATCTTTCAACAAATGGTGCTAAATCATTTTATTAGCCATATTCAAATAAGTGAAACTTAACCCTTAACTCATTATCATATGCAAATATTAACTCAAAATAGGATATAGACCCAAGGTTTGAGAGCTAAAATTCTAAAACTTCTAGAAAGAAACAAAGGAGAATATTTTGGTGACCTTGTGTTTTGACATGATTTCTTAAATAGAACATAAAAGCACAAACTATAAAAGAAATATCAAGGAACTGGACTTCATCAAAACTAAAAAGGTTTGGCTACTAGAGCTGATAAATGAATTCAGTAAAATTGCAAGATAATAATCAATGTTTGAAAATCTGTTGCATTCTTATACACTAATAATAAAACAGCAGAAAGTGAAATTAAGAATAGAATCCCATTTACAACTGTACCAGAAACAATAAAATATCTAGGAATAAACTTAACCAAAGAGGTGAAAGACTTATACTCTGAAAACTATAAAACAATGATGAAAGAAATTCAAGATGACACAAAGAAATGGAAAGACATTCCATACTCATGGATTGGAAGAACAAATATTGCTAAAGTGTCTATACTACCTGAAGCAATCTACACATTTAATGCAATCCCTATCAAAATATCAAAAGCATTTTTCACAGAAGAGAACAGACAATCCTAAAATTTGTATGGAACCCCAAAAGACCTTGAATAGCTAAAGCAATCTTGAAAAAGAAAGACAAGGGCCACCTGGGTGACTTAGTCAGTTAAGCATCTGCCTTTGGCTCGGGTCATGATTCCAGGATCCTGGGATCAAGCCCCAGGTTGGACTTCCTGCTCAGCAGGAAGCCTGATTCTCCCTCTCCCTCTGCCCTTTCCCCCAGCTCTTGCATGCTCTCTCTCTCTCTCTCGAATAAATAAATAAAATCTTAAGAAGAAAAAGAAGTACAAAACTGGAGGTATCACAATTACAGAAATCAAGTTATCTTACAAAGCAGTAGTAATTAAACCATTATGGTACTGGCATACAAATAGATATACAGATCAATGGAATAGAATAGAAAACCCAGAAATAAACCCACAATTATATGGTCAGTTAATCTTCAACAAAGGAGGAATGAATCTCCAGTGGAAAAAAGTCTCTTCAAGGAATGGTATTGCAAAAACTGGACAATTACATGCAAAAGAATGAAACTATACCACTTTATTTCACCATACACACAAATAAACTCAAAATGGATTAAACACATAAATCTGAGACTGAAATCATAAAAATCCTAGAATAGATCACAGTCATTAATTTCTCTGACATTGGCCATAGCAACACTTTTCTAGATATATCTCCTAAGGCAAGGCAAACAAAAGCAAAAATAAACCATTGGGACTACATCAAAATAAAAAAAACTTCTCTACAGCAAAGGAAACAAGAAAAGTAAAAGGCAACCTATTTAATGTGAGAAGATATTTGCAAATGACATATCTGATAGGAGTTAGGATCCAAAATATATAAAAAATGAATACAACTCAACACCTAGAAAACAAATAATCTAATATAAAAATGGGCAAAGACATGAACAGACATTTCTCCAAAGAAGACATTCAGATGTCCAACAGACACATGAAAAGATGCTCAACACCACTCATCATCAGGGAAATACAAATCAAAACCAATGAGATATCACCTCCCACCTATCAAAATGGCTAAAATCAAAAGCACCAGAAGTTGTTGGCGAGGATGTGGAGCAAAAGGAACCTTCATGCACTATTGGTGGAAAGGCAAACTCGTGCAGCCACTGTGGAAAACAGTATGGAGTTTCCTCAAAAAATTAAAAATAGAACTACCCTATGATCCAGGAATTGCACTACTGGATATTTACCCAAAAATAAAAAAACACTAATTCAAAGGGATACATGCACTCCTGTGTTTATTGCAGCACTATTTACAATCGAACTAAGCCACAAATCAGGATAATATTGCAGCATTATTTACAATGGAACTATGCAGCCCAAGTGTCCATCAACAGATGAATGGATAAAGAAGATGTGAGATAGATATAGATATAGGCATAGATATAGACAGATCTATCCATCCATCCATCCATCCATCCATCCATCTACCCATCCATCCATCCATCCATCCATCCATCCATCTATCCATCTATCCATCTATCCATCCATCCATCTATCCATCTATCCCTCCATCCATCTATAGTGTGATATTACTCAGCCATAAAAAAGAATGAAATCTTGCCATTTGCAACATGGATAGAGCTAGAGAGTATAATGCTAAGTGAAATAAGTTAGAGAAAGACAGATACCATATGATCTCACTCATGTGGAATTAAGAAACTAAACAAAGGGAGAAAAGAGAGAGACAAATTAAGAACCAGACTCTTAACTATAAAGAGCAAACTGGCAGTTGCCAGAAGGATGGTGGTTGGGAGGATGGGTGAAATAAGTGATGGACATTAAAGAGTACACTTATTGGGGCACCTGGGTGGCTCAGTTGGTTAAGCGACTGCCTTCGGCTCAGGTCATGATCCCAGGGTCCTTGGATCAAGCCCCGTGTCAAGCTCCCTGCTCTGCCAGAAACCTGCTTCTCCCCCTCCCACTCCCCCTGCTTGTGTTCCCTCTCATGCTGTCTCTCTCTCTCTCTCTGTCAATTAAATAAATAAATAAAATCTTAAAAAAATAAATAGATAAATAAAGAGTACACTTATTATGATGAAAAAATAATAAAATAAAAAGAAAAAAATTTACTCTTCAAAAGTCACTTATGAAAATGAGAAGCCGAACCCCAAATCAAGATAATATTTGCAAAATGTACATCTGACCAAGGACTTCTAATAGAATATATAAAGAAATTTTACAACTCAATAATAGTAAAAAACCAACCCAGTAAAAAAAAGGGGGGCATAGTATTTGAAATGATACTTTCCAAAGGAGATACATGGGTAACAAATATGTATGTTAAACAACATTCAACATCATTAGTCATTAGGTATATGATAATTAAAATGACAATAAGGTATACAACATTCTCACCAGAATGGAAAAATGAAAAATTCTGGTGATACTAAGTGTTGGGGAAAATGTGCATCGAATGGAACCTTCCTATACTATTTGGTGGGAATGTAATGTGGTTCAACCACTTTGGAAAAGTTTTGCAGTTTCTTAAAAAGGTATACATTTACAATATACCCAGCCATCTCATTTCAAGGTATTTGCCTAAGAGACATGAAACTCTGTGTCCAAAAAAAGACTAGTACAAGAATATTCATGGCAACTCTATTTATAATATCCCTAAACTGGTAGCAACCCAAATATTCATCAATGTGTGAATGGATTGACAAATATCCATACAATGGAATATTACTCAATAATAAGGATTGAAACATTGATATAAGCAGTGATGAGCTGGATTGAACTAGTACTGGCTCACAAGATCTGATTGTGCGCATCTCTTGCCAACTTTAAGTTCAGTGATATCATGTTGGTAGCTTGAAATCAGTCATGATGGGAATATTGATACTACATGAATCAGCAAATACTACAAATCAGCCCCCACCCCCGACCCCCCGTTCACTGCCACCAGAGAGCTGATTGTTAAATATTTACCAGCATGTCATTGGAGGCATGTAAAAGCACTGATGAAAGTAAAAGTCATGGGCGCCTGGGTGGCTCAGTCGGTTAAGCATCTGCCTTCTACTCAGGTCATGATCCCAGGATCCTGGGATCGAGTCCCACATCGGGCTCCCTGCTCAGCGTAGAGCCTGCTTCTCCCTCTCCCTCTGCCTGCCGCTCCCTCTGCTTGTGCCCTCTGTCTCTTTCTCTGCCAAATAAATAAAATCTTAAAAAAAAAAGTAAAAGTCATTATGATGAATGCAAGAAACAAGACCATAAAAAGTATGATTCTATTTATATAAAATTCTAGAAAATGCGAAGTAATCTATAGTTCTGAAAAATAGGTCCCTGGTTACCTGGGGATTAGGGGAGGGATAGATGACTAAGGGGCATAAGGAAACCCTTGGAGTCAATGGATATGTTCATTATTTTCATGTGTTGATGATTTCATGGGTGTGTGCATATATCAAAGCTCATCAAATTCTATACTTCAAGGATATACAATTTATTGAATGTCAATTTTATACCTCAATAAAGATGAAAATAAATTCATTGGAGCACCAAATTTCTACTTTCTATTGTCAAGTTGTACTTTACTGTCCTCCATGGTATTTTTTGTTAACTCTGTATTTTCTTCTGGATACTGGTTTTTTTGGCTGTTGTTGTTTTGTTTTTTTGCTTTTTTTTTCCTACATGCCAATATAAAGTCTCCTGCTCTGTGCAGCCTTGCTTCATCACAGCAGTGGAAAACTACTCTTCCTACTCCACACCTCCACAGCCCTACCCTGCTGCCAACACTATCTTTCAGGACCTTAATTTATCCAGCCTTGCATTGTTTGTTAATTTATTTTATTGCATAAGTATGATAAACATGATGCTCCAAGAAGAATAATCAGAAATCATCATGCAGAATGGATTTGTGTAAACAGAGTTTAGACTCATGTCTCTATCAAAGGTGTCAAAAGGTGAAAGATGGGCACTCTCCAGATGTCATCTCAAGAAAAACAACAAATAGTCTGATAACAACTGAGTTCTCTAGAGCAAATGAATATTTCTATTTGGAAAGAATATGGGAAATGAAATTCTTCTAGGAAATAACCAGATATCCTAGAATTTGGACAATGATTCATATTCTCATTAGAATATATCAAAATTCAGCAGTTTCAAGAAAAAATGGACCTGTAGGCCATCTCTTAGTTTTTTTTGCTCCTATTTTTCATCAAATACAGGTTCTTCTGTATATAGTAAATCATGTTATTTTAAACCCAATCATTTACAAATATTTCTTCAAACAGGGAGAATGAATGTCTAATTCTAATGAAGCACATGAATGATCTGAAGACAGAGAAAGCAGGACATTTAGAAATGATGGATTGAGGAAATGAGATGGAGTTTTCTGTGAGATTGTAAAAGACTCCCTTTAGGCATGCCTGACTTTCCATGGTCATGTAGGAAGAATGAAACAGAGGAAAATATTGCTAAAATGAAATGCCTGGCCATTTCTTACCACCCAGTGCTTGCTCTCCAGCAAACCAATTTGTCTCCAAAACTTTTCTTTTTCTGATACCGCGACAGTCCAGAAAGTAAAAATGTTTTCTCTAACAATTTTGTTTTGCATTGTGGATATTTTAAGCCATCACTTATCTTAAAGAATTACAATGATTTTTACAGTGAATCTGTTATATACATATTACATATATTATATATTTATACATATATAATATATAAATAATTATAGGGGTAAGATTCTCAGACAAAATATCAAAAATATCAATATTCACTTCTCCAATGTTGTGTCATTTAATAAATAAAACTTTACTAAAAATCAATTTTCCATTTTTTTCCTAGGGGTTTAATTTTCTTTCCAAAGAGTTTGACCAAGCAAGGCCAGGGAAAGCCAATAGAGAGGTGGTGAGAATGGATGAAGTTCAGTCAATCAGAATATTACTTAAGTGACTCTCGGTATACCTTATGTCACATCTACACAGAGTATATTCATATACCAAATCCCATTTTAAAGCAATTGGAAAAATTCTAAACTCAAAGTAACCTTGGTACATATCAAGTTGTCTTGATATAAATAGTCTTAAAATTAACTCTTCATTCTATGACAGAGTATAATTTGCATCCTGTTCTTTGTATTTGTGCCATTTTGTTTTAAAAAGAAAGATTTGATTATTTTTGTGAACAGAGAATGTGTCCACAGAGTGAGTAAAAGTCCGATGCAAGATTAATTTTGGGTTAAGTGCAGAAATATTTGGAGTATGTGGGTTGATAGAGAGTGTGCATGAGGAGAAGTGCTCCTATGGCCAGGAAAAAAAAAAAAAAAAAAGTGGTGGATCTGGTCAGTTCCACTGCAGGTATTTAGTGCTTGTCATTCACAGGACTGTTCTAGGCCCTGGGAGTCCAGACATGAGTAAGACATAGCTTCTCCCTCACAGAAGATGAAGAGAAAGAACATGTCAATCCGTGATGTTGCTTATGGGTCAGCAATGAGGGAAATTGGCCCAAGTTTTTAATTCAAGAAAGGTTTCTTAGAAGGGAAAATGTGTATTCTTACTCTTGGGGAACGATTGAAGTTATCCAACTGAAGAAAAGCAAGAACATTGTTCTCAGTAGATGGAATGAAATCACCAAGTGTCTGAAGCATGAAATTAAAATACAGGTGTAACTTAATAGTATTTAAACACAAGGTGCAAGATGAGATGTGGCTGGGAAAATAGGTCAAAGTCTGCTTTTGTATGCAGAATTTTGTTTGATAAGAATCTGCAGAGGGGCTTGAAGCAGGGCAGAAATATGGTTCGACATATCATAACATGCATGATCAAGTCTCCTATGAAGCAAAGCAGAATATCTCAATGAAAACACGTGTTTTGTGTGTTGGATATAGGTTGAAATGAGATTGAAAAAAAGAATATTTTATCAGAGTTTGAGGACCAGCTTGCATTGTTCTCAAAATTAAAACTAAGGTATGTTGTTATTATTTTAATCACTTTTATATGTAGTCCTTGGTGAGGGAGGGTTCTTACCCTATGGTTATGAGGATGGCCAAATGTATGACCGACACTGAACATGTAAGATAAACAGCAGTTTCTTAGTCATACATGCTGTGAAGTATCGTAATCACATGGACTGTGAAATCCACGGAGGAGGATGCTGTGTGCCACTCATGGCCACACAGAGTTTGCACTGGGGAACAGAGTGAAAAACCAGAGGAGCAGAATCTGTAGCATCAACAGAGTGTGCTGGCCCCTCGTTCTTGTGGAAGTGTGTGATTGGCTTGTTTAAATAATTCTACGAGCTGGCCCAGAACTGAAACCATCTCCTTAGGGGTGAGCAGGGACTATGTTTGGTCCCCTTTACAAGGAGGTCGTTTGGCTAGGGGCCTTTATCCATGGGAGCAGAGTTAGGAGGGGATCTGTGTTTAAGCCATTCCAGGTTCTCCTGGTTTCTGATACCAAGGCAGCATGTACCGAGCCTTAACTTTAGGTGTCACCAACATTATGTGTCCCAAACAGTGAAGATCATAATCATCCCAAATAGTTAATTGGCCATTTTCTATGTGTCAGGCACCTATTCTAAAAGTATTATACGTATTATTTCTTTTAATTAAAAAAAAACCTTTTGAAATAGAAACCATAAGTGTCTTCATTTTAAACACAGGAAAACTGAGTCATAGAAAAGTTACTTGATTTTCTCAGTTCACAGTAAGTGAATAGTAGAACCAGTATTTGAACCCCGATTTGTCTAATGCTGAAGTCCTCAGAATGCACATCATGCATCATAATAGAAAGAAATCATTACTCCATGATTTATGTATCAGTTAAATCTGACACAGATATATAATAAACTAAAATACAAAATATGCTTAAATTCTTAGAACAAATCCAAATGATTTTATGTCCAGAGGAAGTCACTTTGGATTCTGATGCTAGATCTCCTGGTATATAAACTGACTCCCCTCTGCCATTAAGGATACTTCAGTGGGAATATGGAAAAGCACTGGTAGGAGGAGGAATTCTGGGTATCAGTTCTGGCTCTGCTACCAATGGTAAAACCTGGCATACATCATTTGTCTTCCCTTGACTTCAGCTTCCTCACATATTGAAGGAAGAGGCTGGTTTAATTGTTCTCTGAGAACCTAGACAGAGCTCAGACCACCCAGTCATGAGGAAAACAAACCCCTGCCTTCAGTGCTTATATCCTGGTTATGCAAGACAATAAATGGGTTAAAAAAAAAAACAAATCACATAATTTCTGACAGCAATAAGTACTCCAATAAAATGAGTAATGTTGAAGAGTTAAATCCAGAGGAAAAAAATTCAAACAGAGGAAAGAAAACAAGGTTCCTGGTGTGTGCCTGCACCGCAAGACCAGGGGATCCGAAGTACGGAAAATGAGGAGAAAAACAGGAAGAGTTTAGGGGAGCAGGCAGGCGCCAGACCTGCGGGAGAGGTAAACCACAACTTTGAAACTTGTGCCTAGATTCTTTCACCTGGGATATTTCATCTTTAGAAATATGACATTAGAAAAAAATATGTAAAAAAAAAGGAAATTATCTAAACAAGATTGCAGGATTTAAAAAAGTTTATTTTTATTCTGTACAGGCGACACCCTCTAGGATGGAGTCAGGCTCTACTTGGCGAAGGTATGAAGTCAATCCCTAGATACTGATATCACACAAAAAAGTGTAGACATCACAACAAATAGACAAAACATAGACATCAAGAAAGGCAACATGGCATAGTTCCATTAAAGCACTGATGAGGTCACTGGTGATCTTTACAGCTTCGGTTTAAAAGTAAAGTTAAGAGACCAAAGTCACATTGCGGTGGGTGAAGACATGCATGAGAGATGAAGAGAGAGGGAGGCTCTCTGTCCAGAGGAGCTTTATATAGTAAATAAAGAACAAACTTAGGTGGGAAAATGAAGTTAACTATAAGATTGAGGTGGGGCTCTTAAACATGGTAGCCATTTACACATATTTTGTGCGAGAGTGCCAATGAGAAAAAAAAATGGAAGCTTCTAAAGAGGAAGGCTTGTTGATAGAAAAATGTCTCCATTTTAGTCTGGGCTGAACAAGAAGAACAAAAAAGAGGAAAAAAACGCATGAAAATCAAAATCTAAAGCGGTCTTCACAGGGAAGAGAAAGGTGTGGTAAAGGCCCCAGGGTATTGGGAAGCTAGCAGAGCAGCTGGTGTGGGAGTAAGGGCAGGGGGCTGGAACAATGAAAACCCGAAAGTGAATACTGGAAGGTCAGATGTTAAGGTTTTGGAGATAAAGGACTGCTCAGCAGGGTTTGCTATTATTTCCTAGGAGTCCAAAAAGATTGCTTTCCTGCCTCTCCTACCTCAGAACTGTCACATGAATCACTTTGTGTCATTTCTGTGGTACACAGTTGCCTCCTGGCATGCTAGATGGAGCGCTTTTGGACTTGCATCCTATTCTGATTATAACAGATCTGAGGCTAAATGTGGAAAGAAGAATCTGGATTAAAATGAGAGTATGATTTGACTGATAATATGAGGTGGAGTCCCTCACCTTTCCAGGCTTTACTCTATAGGTCTGAAATTACATGTCTTTTATTGATTTTGAAATTGAATGCTAGGGACTGTGCTAAATACATAAGCTTTAAGCCTGAGCAAGAAGAGTAACAGCCCCTGTGCTCATGGACTCAATTTGTTTTCCAAATGCATCATACTTTGAAATTGGCCTAGAGCGATGCTACTCAAAGTGGGGTCTGTGGACCTACATCCATTCAGTAACTGTTTGATACCAGGTGGCAATGAGTAATGAAATTGAGAGTAAGTGTATGGAAGTGTTTGGGCCCATTTGTAAGCTAAATTTATGTCTGTTGAATATAATAATTTAAAATGGGCGACTCAGTTGCACTGTGTATGTCTTAGCTATGTTTGTATTTCATTTTTCTACAAATTTATTTTCATTGTGCTTTCTAAAAGTAGGACTCATAACGGATTGAGGAAAATAAATGAGTCCTTCACCACAGGGAAGGTTATTAAGAAGCATTACCTTTTCACCAGTCCCAGGCAGTTTGTTGGTAAGAAACAGACTTTGTGTTTCCAGATTGCAGGGCTTATTCTGCAGCTAATTTCACTATCAATTCAAAAATAAGTTTACTATTAACTTCTAAGACTAAGGAACGTAAATAGATACTGGCTTTCATGCTCAGTTTTGAATATGAGATGTTTCTGGTTATATATGAAGTCCATTAAATAGCTTTGTCATAAAACATATGAATGCAATTGAAGTGAATTCAAAAAAAGTATAATTAAACACAAGTAAATATAAATGCATTGGAATTGGATTACTCTGAAGATATTACCATGCAGAGAACAACTGATATTTGTTCTTATTTCTCAGAATGCTCTGCTTTTACTGATTGAATTATTAAGACTACCTTTCAATTTTAGAAATTCCCGGGGACAATCTAGCCAACGAGCTAGGTTTCAGTTTTCGCCGGAATATAAGGTACTGGGGCAATAAGTGTAGACGTGATTTAACTTCAGGGCACGATATTACGTGGAAACACCGTGTGGCTAATACTTGATGCTAAAATGAGACTCAGGCACAGCGCTCAATAGCAAAAACAGTGCCTGGTTGTTTCCTGCCTTGGCTGCAAGAGAAATACCAAACTAGCTCTGTAGGTGGCAGCAGCAGCCTGAAGACCCTTGTTCTGGAAAGAAGGTCTGCTTCTATGCCCAAGGAAAATCTAAGACAAAACCAATGTTGAAAAACAAGCTTTCTCTCTCTTTTGTCTGTGGCACCTTAGAATTTCTTAACTGCACAAAGAATCTTGTTTTTTTTTTTTAACCAACTGAATAATATAATACAGAGATAATGGCTGCCACGCAATAGTAGCAACTCAACAGGGCCATGTCTTCTCTATTTTAGAAACAGAGATGGTTGTGTAATATTTTCTTTCAGCAAGAGAGGAAGGTGCCAGGGAATACAAATATCCTCTTCTCATGACCATATATGTCTGAAACTGTACTGTAAAAGCTCTAAGCATTTTCTTTAAGGTTCTTGCAGGGGGAGGGGCAGAGGGAGAAGCAGGCTTCCCGCGGAGCAGGGAGCCCGATTTGGGGTTCCATCCCAGGACCCCGGGGATCACGACCTGAGCCGAAGGCAGACGCCCAACGACCGAGCCACCCAGGCGCCCCTCTTCAAGGTTCTGATACCAGTTAAGCACAGATTTCCTTGGGTGACTTAGCATTTAGCAGACAGAATAGGTGTCTGTAACTTCAGAGGTGGAAGCAGCATTACAGTTATGCTCTTCTCTTCCCTCCCTTCTGCTGCATTTTTCTCTCTCCTCCTCATATCTTAGACCATTTCTCCCACCCTCCTCTCCTTTCTTTTTGGTATTCTGAGCCATGTCCCAAATTTAAAATCTGTACGTATAGGCCAGGAAAAAAAATATTTGGAATTTTCAAAGTTCATAAGAAAAATATTTTTGTAGGTGCTTTTTCCTAGAGAAGAGGGTTGGGGGGAGAATAAAATTCATTTCAAACCAAATGCCACTTTCTTAAGGAAAAAAATTATCTTCTTAGTAATAGAAGGTAAGTCTGGTGCTAGTTTATAAGGAAGAAAAAGGTTAGAAATACACAATAAATTAACTTAATCTAGTTTTCCATTGGCCACCTGGGAGGCAGAGTTTCAGGAGCAGATCTCAAATAAGAAGGAAGGTGGGAGGCAGCTCCTGCAAAGAGAGGGACTAGGTCCTTGTTACGTGGCAGCAGAGGATGTCAGTGAAACCGATCCTTGAGTCGGGCATGAACAAGGACATTATTAACACTTCAAAAGGAAAATGTTTCTTTTACAGCAGCTCTTGCCTGCAGTATCAAAATTGACTTTTGGATTTCTTTCCAACTACTCTTAGCCTGCTGAAGCTGATACTGGACCACGAAATGAACTTTGCCCTCACCACCCTTACTGGAACTAAGAAACATTTTCCTGACTAGGGAACAAAGAAATTATTTTAACCAACTGTATACATATATGTGGTCTCATTGCAACCTCTCCAGTGTGCTAGTTTTCAGTACATACTGAGTACAATCACCATGAACTTCTCCTTTTCAGTTCTGCAAGATTCCTGAGCTTTTCCTTTACTAAAATACTCAGTGACTTTAATCATTAGTGTGTATTTCTTGCTTGTCACAGTTAATGGAGACTCAGCTGTATAATTTTTAGCTCTGTTGGCATTTGTTTTGACAGACGGAGAGCTAATACTTAGTTTGAAGTCTTGATCCTTACTGCCCCTTATTTCCCCTTTCTCATCACCGAACTTTGGCTAAAAGTCCAGTATTCAAAAGAGCATTCTCTTAGTAGTATTTTCAGAAACATCTCCCAAACACCTCACTTCTTTTCTGTTCTCCTTGTGAAGGCTCTCTTTCATCAATCTGACCCTTGAAGGAGCCACCCAGTTCTCTTTTACCCCGGGCGGTAAATTTCAATGACCCCTGCTTAGAAAATAAACTCAAACTCTTGGAGTTTCATTCAACAGTTGCCACATCCAGTCTTACAACATGTTTCCAGGCATGTCTACCTCTAGTCTGCTAAATGTGTGCATTGTTGGTTTCTTTCCAATTATCTATTTCTTATTCTTTGAATCTGCCCAACTTAATACTTCCTTACTTCTTCAGGTTCCTTCTTTCACCTAGAATATGTTTGCCTCTTCAAACCCTACCAATGTTTAAGGACCTGATTAAAGTCCTTCTTTTTCCCAGAAGCCTTTGAGAGTTTGACCCTTATCATTTCTCACATCCCCCAATTACATGTGCTATTTATTTGGTAACTGAGCACTCTTGACTTGCGATTCTGTGTTAAAATTCAGCTTTCCACTAGCTTTTCTCAAATTCATGCCACGCAAGAGCAGTAGGTTTTGGGGTTTTTTTTTTTTTTTTTTGTTTTTTTTTTTTTTTTTTTTTTTTGGGTTTTTTTTTTTTTTTTTTACACATCTAGTATTTTCCTCAGTAACTAAAGTGGCCCATTGAGCACCTATGATAAAGCATCCTTAATAGGCTCAAGGTGTATCAGGATGCACTGGGTTATAAGTATGGTCATATATAACTGCTAAGATCAGCAACTTAAAACCAGAAGAGGTTATCTCTCTCTGAAGCAATGTGTCTACCACAGGTTGTCTGGGCATCCTGCTCACTCCCAGATCCAGACTTCCAGAGCAGACACTGTCTGGAGCATAGCTGCATCCTTGGCACAGGAAAAGAAAGGGTGGTAAGTCTCACACGGACCCTTAATGGTTTCCACCTGGAAGTGACATGCATTACTTCTATTTTATTGGCAAAACAAGTCATATGGTCAAACCTTATATCAAGGGTGTAAGAAAGTGCAATCCTACCATATAACCAGGAAGAGAACTTGAAATGTTAGGTAGAGTGGGCAAGCAGCATGAAACAGGGATAAATGTGTCATGTACTTCCCTCGACATGAGG
This sequence comes from Callorhinus ursinus, assembly GCF_003265705.2. Lineage (NCBI taxonomy): Eukaryota > Metazoa > Chordata > Mammalia > Carnivora > Otariidae > Callorhinus > Callorhinus ursinus. The sequence continues at coordinate 29,460,675 of NW_027397073.1, forward strand.
GAAGCAGTAAACCAATTATCTTTTTATGACATCTATTATAAATTTTGTGTATAGTAGTGGGTAATTTTGAAACATGTCATATATATTCAACCAACTGGCATTAATTATATATTCTGTATGTTTTCCTCCTTCTAACAATCAAATGTTTATTAGACTTGCTAATAGTGAAGGATGACTGCATTCTCGTCCTGGCTTGTTTCTTTGTCATATACTCCAAATAGTTAAGCCTCATAGTTAAGCACCAGTCAAAGCTGAATGACAATAAGAAGCACTGAATTTAATTATTTCACTATGTAGTCCCTGGAAAGAACAGCTAGTTAAAGCAGAGAAGAAAAATAATTTAGAACTGGTAATAATCTTACATTTGTTCTGCAAGGTTACTTAAAATAAGATGTGAATTTGTTTAGACAATATGCGACCTAAAACATAGGCAGTATTTACACTATAATTAATATTCAAAATAATGTAAGATAAACTAACTGAATTAACCCCTCATAAAAATCATAGGCTCTGGGGTGTATCCTCGCACCTGAGTGCCTGTAAGAAGAGAAACCTGCCATCTGCATTTAATTGGAAATTACCTGTTGCTTTTGTTCCATAACAAGTAATCTTATAAAAGACATCTGTATTAGCAGGGAAAAGGCAACAGAGAACCTCCAATAAAAACAGAACCTGCAGGCGTTGCTTTCTCCACGTAGATATTGGTTCTATAAATCCAGCCTTGCCTTGTAAAGTTAATGAGGCTCTTCCAAGCCTTAAAATGACTACAAGGTGGAATCCACATAACTAGAGAAATAAATGGAGGTTAACCATACTGTGGGATTTTATGCTTCCTATGCTAACAGTCCCATAAAAACCTGGGCTAAGTGAACAGAGATATTAAACATTTTATTGCATATATATTGGGGTTAGTGTGAACTGGACAGTACAGTTAGGTCACCAAATATAAAGTCTTTGTGAAGAGAAAGAAAAAGGAATAACTTCAGAAGTAATATAAGGTAGTGGGAAAAACACAAAAGCATCAGACAATAGCAGCAAAAGTGAGGAGAGAGGAGCAAGGAGTGGAACAAAGGAGGGAGAGAAAGAATGAGAGAGAGGGTGTGCACAGGATATCCTGTACTTGTAGTAAAGAGCCTGTACTGTAATTGATAACGGAAGGCACCTAACTTTCTCTTTGAGGTATGTGTGTGTGCCTGTGTGCCTGTGTGTATGTGTGTTTAGAGCCAAATACCATACCTGCACTGTACCATACCTGCACTAAAGGACTCAAATCCTAAGTATATGACTCAGTACATTAAAAAAAAAAAAAAATTAAACTGCCTGTATAATCACCATACAAATAACAGTGCTAAACATTTCCAGAGCCCTAAAGGCTCCCTAAGTCATTGCTTCCACAATTCACCACACCCTCTCATACTCTGTAACCATATTTTAACTTTTATCTCCATAGGTTGGTTTTGGTTTTATTTGAACTTTTATAAAAACAGAATCATGTCTAGTTTATCTCAGCAGTTTGTCTTTGGGATTCATTCATGCTGTTTTATGTGGCTGTCATTTGTTCTTTTGCATTGCTCTGTCATATTCTGTTCTATGAATATACTGCAGCTTATTTATTCATTCCAGTATTGATAGACTTTAGGGTTGGTTCTAATGTGAGGCTATTATGAATTCTGCTGCTAACCAGTTTTCTTGGACATGTCTTCTAAGGCACATGTGTACACATTCCTTTTGGGTATATACTAGTAGTGGAGTTTGGGGAGCATTAGGGTCTGTATATGCTCACCTTCAAAGGATATTGCCAGTTTTCCAGATGGTTGTACCAATTTACACTCTCAGCAGCAGTGTATGGAAATTAGAGATTCTCCACATTCTCATTAATAATGGATATTGTCAGTGTGTTTATGTATTTTAATTTTTGTTATTCCATTGCTTATTTATTGTATCTCATTTTGGTCTTCATTTGCATTTCTAAAATTACTACTGAAGTGGAGGCCTGTTCAGAAGTTTATCACATTTTAATATTCTCTTTTGGGAGGTGCCTGTTCAGATCAACCATTTTACAGGGGTTGTCTGTGTCTTTCTATTGACTTGTAGGCATTCTTGCATTCTGAATAAAAGTTATGTGACAGCTAAATGATCACAAATATCTTCCACCCCACACCTTTCCTTTCACTCTCTTGTATGGTATTCTTAAATGAATAAATGTTTAATTTTAATGAAACCCAATTCATCAATCTTTTTACTAGACTTTGGTGCTTTTACATTATTTTAAGAAATTTTTGCCACCCTAAATATTATGATAGACTGTCTAGCAGCTTAGATACTATATTACTTTATGTTTCACCTTTAATTCTGCAATTTATTTAGAATTTCCTTTTGTTTTTGGTAAGATGGGAAGGTCAAGGTTTAAGAATGTCTTTCCATAGGGAAACGTAGTTGATAAAGCACTACTTTCTGAAAGGAGCATAATTCCTCTCCTATCCCGGCTCCTGCTTTGGTGTGACATCTTTCTCTTTATCAGGTGATCCTATATGTGTAAATCTGTTTTAGGAATCTCTTTTCTGTCCCATTGACTTATTTAGTTAACTTTACACAATTACCAAGCTGTTTTAATTATATGGCTCTCTAATATGCTTTGCTAGTATAAATTCTCCATCTTTGTTCTACTTCTTACTTGCCGTTTTCATATAAATTTTAGAATTAGTTTGTCAGTTTTGACATGCAAAATAAATAAATGGATGACTATTAGAGTTTTGATTTTGATTGGATTAAATATGTAGATCAATTTGGAAATAATTGAAATCTTTACATTACTGGATCTTTCAATCCATGAACATGTTCTGTCTCTCCATTTATTTAGATCTCCCTTAATTCTTCTTAATAATTTTCATAATTTTCCGAGTAGAGATACTATTAGATGTATTCCTAAATATTTGATGCCATTATGAATGGTATGTTAAAATTTCATTTCCACTTGTTTGTTGCTATCATATTAAAATATAATTAAAGTGATCATATTGATCTTGTGCCCCAAAACTTAACTTATAGCATCTATTACTTCCAATCATTTATCTTCGAATTCTTTGTATTTTCTACATACATAATTATGTGGTCTACTTATGAATTTTTTTTCTTTCTTTATTGCTCTGGCTAGAGCCTTCAAGATAGTTTTGAATAGAACTGGTGACAACAGACATCTTTATTTTGTTCTTGATCTCTGGGATAAGCATTTAATTGTTCTTCGTAAATGTAATTAGTATAGGTTTTGCTTATTTTTCAGATAATTTTTATCAGATTAAGGATGGTCTCTTCTCTTCTTAGTTTGTTAAGAGTTTTTTTTGTTTTTTTAAATCATAAGTGGGTATTGAATTTGTTTAAAAAGTTGCATCATCTCTTGAGATGACGATATCATTATGTTAATGTGGTGTCTAACATTGACCAAATTGTTTTTAAAAATGGATTGACTTTAAAATTTGAAATTGGAATTAGTCAAATTTTGTTTTAGTCCATTACAGTCAATGAAAATATTCTGTATGTGTCAATTTGCATTATATTTTATTTGCTTTATGATCTAGCATATCGTTCATTCTTATAAAAGTTCCATGGCTACTTAAAACATATTCTGCATTTGTTTGTGACCTAAATGAAATCTCAGTTAGGTCATTTTGATAATAGTGTTTTTCAGTTTCTCTGCACATCTACTCATTTCTCATCAGTTTGTCTGTTTGTAAGACAGTTGTTCTTAAACCTGCCATTAAGATTTAGACTTTTCTGTTTATCCTTTTATTTCTGCCATTATTTTATATTTGAAAACACACAGAATATTTCTATTTTTCCCATTGAAGTCTAGCCTCTTTTATAATTATTAAATGTTCCTCTTTAGCTCGAGTAATAATTCTTGCCTTAAAGTATACTTAGTGAATTTGGCTATACAAGTTTCTGTTATTTGCATAGTATATGTTTTTGAAACTTTTAAGTCATTATATTTAAGACGTGTTTTGTTGATGGATCAAATATTTTTTTTACCTTTAAAATTTTATTTATTTGAGAGAGAGAGAGAGAGAAAGAGAACACAATGTGGGGGAGGGGAAAGGGAGAGGGATAAGCATACTCCCCACTGAGCACGGAGACCAATGTGGGGCTCAATGTGGGGCTCCATCCCAGCACCCCAAGATCATGACCTGAGCAGAAGGAAGACGCTTAACTGGCTGAGCCACCCAGGTGCCCAAATATTGTTTTTTTCTATTAGTTGGTGTATTTGTTTTTATCCAGTCTGATTATCTTCTTCACTTTAATTGGAATATTTAGCTTATTTATACTAAGTTTAATGACTGCTATATTTGGACTTAAGTCTGTAAGCCTGCTGTTTGTTTTCTTTTTAATCCCATATATTCTTTCTCTATTTCCTGTTCCTACCTTCTGTTGTCTTAATGCATATCTATATTATTGGCTTATTTTTTATATTATTTAGCTTAATATTTATGTATTCCATTTCCCTCTTTGGCTATTAAACTTTTACCTAGGGATTATGACCTGCATTCTTAACTTATTATGATTCTTCCTTAAATTAGTATTTTTAGTATTTCATGCATAATACAACGATGTTATAGTACTTTAAATTCATTTATTCCCCCTACTAACTGCTGTCATATATTTTGATTCCACATACATTTTAAACCCACTAGAAACTGTAAGCAGTCTATATTCATTTAGATGTTCCCATATATTTACCTTTTTGGTCTTTAATGAGTCCTACATTACTGTGCTTCATCTGTGATTATTGTCAATCTGCCCAAAACACGCCTTTAGGATTAATTTTAGTGCTTGCCTCTCTCAGTCATTATTTCACTTTTAGTTTTGAGTAATATAATTAGCTGGGTAAAAAAATTCGATGTTCTAAGTTTCAGCACTTCAAATATTCCATTCTTATCTCTGGTTTACCTCTTTTCTATTGAAAAATCGTCTTTCAGTGTCTTATTTCTCCTTTGAAAACACTGCACTATTTTCTGGCAGCTTTTGAGTTTCTTTTTGTTTTCATTGTCAGTTTTTCTATGATGTGGCTAGGTATAGTTTTTTGGTGTTACTTGTTTACTTCTTGGAGTTTGCTAAAATTCTTAAATCTGTGGCTTGAACCTCAGTTTTGGAAAATTCATATCCAGTTTTCAGTGCAAAATAAACCAACCTTTTTAAAATTTCTAAAAGAAAGAAAGAGAGTTTTATTTGAGCCTAAGTTAGAACAACTGCTGGGGATATACAGACTTCACAAAGAAGAGAGTGCTCCAGCAGAGGCATATTGGGTGTAGGGTTATACACATTTTTTACGTTAAAAGTTGCAAATCATTACACAAAGGACGTTTCAAAAAGTAGCAGACCTTATCTTAAGTTTCTAGTATATGCGGGGCTGTATGACTTTAATCTTATGGGAACCGGGGAGTCTCTTCCTTTTCCTTATCTTTTGTGTTCAGAATGTACCTTTTTGGTTACTTTCTTTAACAAAGCAGACAACAATGTATGCTCAGGGCGGTAATAGAGCCCATGGTCTGAGGTTTTGCTGAGTCATTTTGTCCTTGGTAAATGTTAAAGTATAGCTTCCCTAATTTATCACAGTATTAGTTTTAATATTGATCCTACCCATCCATTCCCTGTTTCCTTTCTTTTGTGATTTTGCAAAGACAGAGATTGAGTTGTATTTAAAAGAAGGTGATCTATTTCCAGTTTTTCTTATTACTTGGGTTTAGCCTTCCCATATTCACAATGAAGTCTGAAGTGTTGACCTGGGCCTTCTTTACTTGGTGGGAACTTGATTCCAATTTTTTTCATCTCAGAGCAATAAAACTTCAGCATTCTCTACTGAGGTCTTTAGTTTCTTAGTGGCTCCTTGCTCTTTGGTTTCCCTGTGTTATGCTTCATGCTCAGCCTAGGAGTTAACAAATGCCTGGAGAAAATAGTTGTGCACAGAATGTGGTGCTCTTTAGCTCTCTTTCCCCAATCCTAGCTTCTCAAGTTCTGCCTGCTTAATAGACCTGAACTTCATTTTTGTGTGTGGCTGCTCTGTCTTTTTACCTGCAGGAATTTGGCAAATCTCCCAAGGAGAAGCAGCAACAGGGAATTCAAGGTTTACCTCACATTTCCCTAGGATTTTAGTTTCTCCAGTCCTGACTGCTTTGGTTGTTCTCCATTTCATTTGAGCAGCTGTTGTATGCATGGTATCCAGCTTTTATAATTGTTCTCAGTGGGATTGTTAGTCTGATACCAGCTATTCTGGTACAGCCAGCAACAGAAGTCTTCGCTCTTCTTTTATAAAAGTAACATTAGTCGGCAAGAATATGGCCCTGTTACATTGCAACATACTGAGAAATGTCTCAGGCCAAGTGCCACAAGTAAAAATATATTGTTCCTTAAACCCCATGAATTATTGGGTTGATAATTTAATCATGAATTACACTTTTCACAGCAATCAATGTTGTGATAGAAGCAACTAATATAATATCTATTTTTTCTACAGCCTTCATTTTAACCAATAATTGACTTTGCCACTCCTTTCTTGCATGCCAACAGTTAAAGGAACATGATCAAAATCTGTTTGGACTCCTAATACATGAGTCACCAGGAGCCATTTTTTGGATACAATCATTGACTTCTATGGAAAATACAAAAGGGACCCAAGCAAAGAATAATGGGCTGAGGGATAATGCATAATTATGTTACCATCCTTCAGAGCAGAAAACTCTGAGGACCTTTTGTCTTGGGTTATCTCTGGTGGATGCTCCTTAGCTGTTCCATCAACAAAAACATGAGGAAAGCAACACAACAGAAGTCAATCTATTAAATCTATTCAGGCCACCAAAAACAGATCTCTTTTTACTGGTTCATATTTCATTTTCTTAAGTAAGTCTCCTTTTGTTTCAACTGCACATGACAATTACTTTAATTTTAGACAAATAAAAAAAAACATTTTATGAGGCCGGGAGGGGTAGATATACTTGAGATATAGTTTAGGAGTCAGACAGACTACAGCCTGCCAGCCCCATAGAACCTGTGCCTATGTTTGTAAATAAAGTTTCATGGAACACGGCCACACTCATCTGTTTACATGTTGTGTATGCCTGCTGTCAAACTATAACCACAGGATCGAGTAGTTATGATAGAGTCTGTGTGTGGCCTGCAAAGCCACAAATGTGTTCTATCAGGGGCTTCACAGAGGAAGTTTTAGATACTAGTGTAGATACTAATATTGAACCTTGATCCTCTAACTTACAGATAGGGAACAGGCACTCCAGGGCAACATTAGGGGACAGAATTCTGGTATGAGGGGAATAATTGAACACCAAACATGCAGCTCAAAGACAGAAGAAGAATCGGCTTCCTCATGAGCATTTTTCTGGTATGCTATCCAGTCCACTTGCTAGCAGTATGACTTACCATCTCCAGTCCTCAACTGTAACTGGGGACAATAATATCATCTGCTTCATGAGGTTGCTGTGATGATTAATGAAATATTACTTGTAAAATGCTTCAATAGAGTAAATAATAACATCTCATTATATCTTCTTTCTCAAAATCTTTTCAGAGAGCCGAAAGAAAACTTTCCCACGGAGATAGAGAAAGGAATTTTAATTAGTCAGTTTTGACTTAGAGACAAACTCTCTTCCAGCATGTTTTCCCCAGATGTCAAATACCTTGGCTTCCTAAGCCCTGCTTTAAGATTCTTAGTGACCAATGAATAAGCATTAACATCTCTTTCACTCTTCATGTCAAGCAGGAAAGGAGTTGTGTTGCAAAAGAACTTGTCCTAAAACATATCATTGGTTTTAAATATGACCTGTTTAAATCCATAAGGATTTCATAGTTTAAATATCATCAAATTTAAATCTCAAAAAACTTGAGTAAACATTCAGAACTGTTTACATTGCATTCTGTAAATGAAAAAAAATGGGACCCATAAACAATGAGTGCTTTTTTTCATAGTTAGGGATTGGGGTCATAACTAGGCATATGACCAGCATAACATGATTCTTAGGCCAGTATTCACTCTTTTGTCTCTGACTCTGTTGTTAGTAATACAGCAAAATTCTCAGAATTTCTTTTTCTCTTTGTTTTCAATACTTTTGTTGTTGTTGTTGTTTTGACCAATTACCCCTGAGATTCATGAGGATATTGTTTAGAAGCATACAATTATGTCTTGATTGCTGTTTGTTTGTTTGAATCCAATAATGCTTTTTAGTCTCAAAATTCAAATTTTCCATTTAAATTGGTTTAGCTCATAATTGACAGCAATTATTTATTTTTATTCAGAGAGACTAAAATAAATGTGATTAAATTTTCTACTGCAATGACATGGCATTTATTTGATCATTCCTAAGTAGTTTGTTGTTGTTGTTATTGTTTCTCTTTTACATGGGATTCTTATGAGGGTGCTGTGAGGATTAGTGATAAACTGTTTTACAGGGTGGCTGAGGGGTAAGGAGGAAATTACCATGTAAGTATAAAATATACTAGTTTCATGCTTAGAGCATGGTAACTGAGTTAGTATTAAGTTTCTCAGCAGACTGAGGTATATAACTTAGCCTTCTTGTGGGCCACTGGATAATCTCGCTATTCCCCATGGTCACAAAGCCCTGGCCTTCCAGAATGGAGCCAGCTATCTTGGAGACATGCTTTTGTACCTAAGGGGTCATAAGTAGAAGCTGATACTCCTTGGAGTATGCATACCACTAAAGGAGCAGGTGAAACACTACTGCAATTCAAAATAAGCAGGTGCAGTTTTACATTCTCACCTGGTAACTCTATTCCACTAGTTAGTCAAGAGCATATTACATGCAGATCCTGCAGAGGATCTGGAGTCAGATAGCCTGGGTTCTAAGCTCAGCCATCATTTGGCTAGATTAGTGGCAGTGGGGAAATCATCAACCTAGGAGAAATTTCTCTCATCTATAAATCAGTAACTATCCCAGAGAGTTAGTTATCAGGATTGAATAGAAAACACATCTAAAGCACTTGGCCAGTCCCTGGCACATAGTAATTACTCAGGAAATGTTAGTTATAATAGTAATTATGATAATTGTCATTATTACTGTTATTAATGATAAGTCCACTTTTGCCATTTCTTTTATCATAAAATCATACAATGTGGAAAGATCTTTAGATTCAAGCCCACATTCAGTAAGCAGATCTGTACCACTGGGATGGATACTTGGCTAGATACCATAAATACACAAATGATAAAACATCCCAGCCAAGACAAGTCAACTGATCAGTGCAGAAAAGCCTTCTGTAGCATGCGAGACAGACATTTAGTCCCAACCTGAAAACCTCTAGTGATGGGAAAATTACAAGTTCTTGACCCAGCATAATTCACTATTGCACAGATTTTCTCTAAATTTTCAGAGAAAATTCAGTTCACCTGAGTGGTCACACCAACAACAACATTAGCAAAGAAATAAATATAATAATCTGTTATGCCTGAAGTTTGTTCCAGTTATTATTACTGCATAATAAACCACCCCAAGCTTAGTGATCTAGAGCAATATAGGAAAGAACACAGAAGAGATGTTTTTTTGTTTCACAGTGTCTTGGAACTGAACCAAGAGAACTTAATGGCTGGAGGCAGATTAATGACTGCAGGCTGAAGTCATCTGAAAGTTCATCCACTCACATGTCAAGTAGTTGGTATTCATTGTTGGCTGGGACCTGAGCTGAGCCTGTTGGTTGGAACATCTGCATGTGGCACCATCACATGGCCATTTAAGCTTCATCCCAGCATGGTAGCTAAATTTTAAAAGATCATACTGAGAAAATCTGAAGGAAGCTCTATCACCTTTTACGACGTCCCCTTGAAAATCCCATAAGATCATTTCTGCTGTCATCAAAGCCCACCCAGAATCAAAGGCAGGGAGTGTGGATCCCACATCTTGATGGAAGAATGCCCAAGTTACATCTTAAGAAAAACAGGTGGGATGAGAGATATTGTTGTAACTGTTTTTGGAAAACGCAATCTGTCAGAATGATAAGGAGATTTCACTGACATTATCAGATCTTGAACAGACTTTGGAGTTGATCTAATCCAGTCTGCTGATGAAGACACAGGCTAGAGATATAAGGCAACACCCATTTATTTGATCAGAAAATCTTTTGATATTGTGCGTACTTGGGAATGATTATTTAACCCTTTTCCCACTTCCCCCGTCTTAGTCTATCCAGGCTACCTTAGCAAAATGCTACAAACTGAGGAGCTTAAACAACAGAGATTGATTTCTTATAGTTCTAGAGGTTGGAGAGTCTAAGATTAAAGTGCCAATAAGGTAGATTTCATTCTAAGCCTTATTCTTTTGACTTGTGGGCAGCAATCATTACACCGTGCACTCACCTGACCTCTTCTTTTTGTGTTCTTGGAGAAAGTGAGCTCTCTGTTGTCTCTCCTTATAAGAACACCTTTCTGTCAGTCAGGGCCTCACCTTTAGAACCTCATTTAAACTTTGATAATTCCATTGAGGCCCCATGTCCAAATATAGTCACACTGAGGATTAGGACTTCAACATATGAATCTTGGAGGACACAGACATTCAGTCCATACATCCTGAAAAAAAACTTAATAGCAAAGATCAATATTTATAATGTTTTCTTTTATGTTCAGAGTTATTCCATCCTGGCCTGGTCTTTTCCAAGAATTTTGTTTTTCCATGACTTCAGCTCATGGGATATAGGCTTTGGATATAGGCAGGCTATCATCACTTCCCTTTTTATTATGTATTCACTATAATTGAGAATATTGTTGTCTACTTGTCACCTTTTTCCAATAAATACCAAGGATCTGAACAAACTAAATATTTTTAAGCACAAAAGTTGAGCTATTTTTAACTATGAAAGTCCATGCCATATTTGTGGTTCATATAAAACATAACAGTGCATATGAACAAGGAATTAAAAACAAAACTGGAAAAACAAAAATACCTGAAATATAAAAGTATAGGAACTAAAAGATATTTGTCCTTTTATGAGTTTTACTGTTAGGATATCGTGTAATTCTTTTTTTTTAATTATTGGAAACAGACTCTATGAGATGGGAATGTAAGGATCAATTTTAAGATGTTTGAATTTGTCAGCTTGCTATTGAATTAAAGGAATACTGCACTCTCAGTTTAAAGTGTATTGCCAGTTAAGGTTCATTTTCTTTATTTGGAGAAAAATGTATCATATTGGTCTCACTGTTTAGTACAGAAATGAACACTAATGACCAGCGAGTCATAGAATTGCAAAAGGCATAAAGGAACTGAATTCATGAGGTAATTAAGCTCACCCTGTTATGTGAGCTGAGTTTGTACTCAGCTTTGCTCTTTATCGAGCTTGTGCTCAAGTTGACATGGGGATCTTGGTGAGGAATTTTTGACCTTTAAGAAAACCAACTGTGTCTCTCAATAGGGATCAAAGAAATCTTCTTGCCAAACATTGAGATACAAGATCTCCAGATCCTGACTTGGCATGGCCAGGGAAATTCTTTTATTGAGCACCTGTGTTTTCTTTTGTTGCTACTGATGGGGTTGGAGGGCATGTTAACCACTGAGTCACCAATTTTAATGATTAGAAAACATGAAGCTTTCTGAATCATTTCCAACTTATTAAGCACAAAATGATTCAGACCAGCAGAGGAAATTTATATCTTGGAGTGGGACAGGAATGTTGACTCTCTGAGTGTAAATTTATAATTTGTAAATTAGGCATAGATTTTTTTCCACTTCCAAATGAAAATTTTTGCTGTCTTTTTCTTATCAAGACCAAATACAATTTCATTTGAGTTATTTGCCTCCACAAGGCCCAGTGCCAAATACAATGAGGTGTAATGAGGTTCAGAGAAAAACAATATGTGACCCAAAGGAACTTGCCGCCTACAGCAGGATGTAGTTAAGTGCCTGAATATAAAAGACAGAACATGGTAAATTCTCTAAAGAAGTAAAAGCCACATTTCCCATGTAGGGAATGTAATGAAGATGTGATACCTGAGACTGAAGAGTGGTAAACTTCCAACATGAAGAAACGCCAGACAGAGGACACTGGGTAGATAGAAGTGCATAAACCAAGCATGGAGGTACATCCTCACCTGTGTAGAAACACATTGTTGTTTGAGGATGCTCCTTACACTCACAATTACTACATGAATTTGAATATCTATTCCTCCTTCATGAATGCCTATTGCTTTTTAACACAGAGATTGCAATAGGTAATTAAGCTTTCATGTGTGTTCAGATATGAGTTAGCCAGACCTAAATAAAGGGGATGAACCACATGCAATTTATATCTTCGACTGTAGCTTGGTGAGAAGTCCTGGGGAAGGCATGTTATATGCGCTCCTCTTGGCCTCCCAAGGGACAACATATAGCCATGTGGGCCAAGGAAAGGAGATGATGCTAAGAAATGGATGACAACAAGCAGAAGGGAAAGATAAATCATGAGAGCATACAGACTTGCATCAAAAAAATGAAAATTATTGGGCAAAATAATTCACTTAACCAAACTTCCAAGCTTCATTTCTCTCTTCAATCTATCTTCCTATTTGTCTACTCCACTGACTCTAAATTCTATTCACATCCTAACTATTTGGGTTTTCTCAAATGAGGAATGTGGTTCATCTCACAGCACACTCTATCTGAAATATTTGGAAACTACTTTTTAACTTGGTAAACTTGGTGATTGTCCAAACTCACATCAAAATTTAATTTTCCTGTGAAATTTTCTTTACTTATTTTGTTGTATTCTGTCATTATTTATTTAGAGTTAATTTAATCTAGCCTGCCAAGGATCTCTTACATAAACTGGAACACTAGTTTACAATTATTCATGTATCTGCCTGTCTCCCTCAGCATGCTTTGGCCCTCTGAGTTTAGAAACTGAGCCTATTTAGTTTTAAATTCCTGTGGCCCAGCACACAGCAAATAGTATGTATTTTTGTACTCAATAAAATGTGAGTGATGAATAAAAGAATTAAGAAAGGGATGAGAAAAGCGTGAGGAGGAGAGCCAAAGACCAGAGAAGAATGCACGTAAATGTGAGATGTTTTGCTAGCATATTTTTAGGAGGAATTGCAAGATGAGATCCAAAGTCAAGTTAAATCAACATATCAGATCTTAATAAGACAGGCCCAAGATTAGTCTCTTTGTAAAGTTTGTCCACATACAACCTTGTGGAATATGGCAAGACTGATGGGAAGGCTACCCTTGATGAGGCCTAATAAAATCCACTGGTAATTTAATGAGAGAAGAGAGTTGATGAGGCAAGTACCGTGGCTAAAATGAGTCAATGCTAATTGTTTTTACTGAAAGTTGGAATAGATGAAAGATTGTTGTTACATACTGAGATAAATATTAGTCATGGTTCTTGAAAATCTTACCCAGCAAGACAAGTAGAATTTGAATAATTAAAGAAGAAAGAAGAAAATCATTTTAGTTGGGAGATCAGTGTATGATTATACAGAGGCAGGAATGGTTGTGGTCTGTGTTGGGTAACAGGAAGAAGGCCAAACTGACTGGACAATGGGCTGTACATTGGCAAGCAGTTTTAGAATATGCTTGGTCTGTGTTATCATGGGCAAGATGGAAGTGAAACTGAGACCCTTGGGCCACAGGTTAAAAAACAATCACTAACATTAATTGAGTTCCCCTTTGTTCCAGGCATTAATCAAAACTTCCATTAAGTATGATATCAGCAGTTGTCTTAGTAACAGTGAAATGTGTTTTGAATTATTCCTGTTTGTGTGGGGAAAATTAAGAATCTTCAAGATTCTCAAGACTCTCAGGATTGCCCATGATTGAGAAGCTGGTATGAAGCAAAAAATAAAACTTACGTGTGTCTAGGCCCAAAGTCCATGCTGTTCATTTTGCCATTTTCTTCCTTAGAATTGGGTTTGAGAAGTTGCATTCCTCCATTAAGCAAGTCTTCACTCCTAAGATATTTTCAGGTGAAGAGTTGTTCTCATTAATTTGAATATTTTCTAGATGACAAAACAAAAAGTCAACTCTACTGTTAAAATACTGAAGGATTTTGGGGCAACTGGGTGGCTTAGTCATTTGAGCATCTGACTCTTGATTTCAGTTCAGGTATTGATCTCGGGGTCATGAGATAGAGCCCCTGCATTGGGCACTGCTCTCAGCGGGGAGTCTGCTTGAGATTCTCTCTCTCCCTCCCTCTCCATCCTCCCAATTGCCTTTTTCTTTTCCTTAGTTTACATATTAATTTGTTTGGGCTGCTATAACAAATGGTACTTTGTGGCTTAAACAACAGAAATTTATTTGTTGCCGTTCTGGAGTCTGGGAAGTACAAGATCAAGGCACCGGCAAATTTGGTGTCTGTGAGGGCCTGCTTCCTGGTTTGTATATGGCCATCTTTACATGGAGGAGAGAAGAGAGAGCTTCCGGTGGGGGGGGGGGTCCCTTTTATAGGGGCACTAATCCCATTCATGAGGACTCTATTCTGATAAACTTAATTACTTCCCAAAGTCTCCTCCTCCTCATACCATCACACTGGGGGCCAGGATTTCAACATATGCATTTCAAAGGGACATAAAAATTCAATCCATTACATTCCATAAGATAGAATAGTTAATAAAATATAGAAACTTGAATTTCATTTATGTTGAAAGATGGCTTTCCTGGGTCTTCAGCCATGTCTGTATTCAAATCCTGGCTTGAAAGGAGCACATATTATTTTTAGATTCTTTAATATTTTTTTTCTTTCATCTGTGTAGCCTTCTCCTTTCATTGAGAAATATAATGAGAAGTTGACTCTGTATTCATTATAATTACATGTTTCAAATTCAATTTAATTATTTGAATAAGGTAATATATACTTTCAGAAAATGAACTGGCCCCAGATTACAAGTGCTCTGAAAACTCAGAGGATGGAGAAGTCTGTCACTATCTGCTTACTTCCCTGTTCAAATGCAAATACCTTTCCCCCAGGTGTTCTTTCTGGTTCCCCAAACTCATTCTCACTTTAGATTTACCTTCATTCTGAAAACCTGGATGCAGAGGAGCTGAGACTGACTTTTGCCAGTTCTTCCTTCTTCTCTGGGGACTAAGTTCTTAACCAAGTGGGAATTGAGTATGTGTAATGGGGACAAAGTGATCATTAAGAAAAGTCTTTTCCACAAGGAATTTACTGTTATGCTCAGGTTTTTCAGCTGGAGGCTGAAAGCAGGGGAGGGTAGCAATTAAACCTAACTCTGTCAGAATGGCCCTAGGCCCGGAAGGCAAAAGAACTCAAGGAGATATGCCCCAAATCTGGGCAGTGAGCAGATGGCATTGCGGGCGGCATTGTTTCCACAACTGAAGGCACAGAGTCTAGCCAGGGAACCATTTAAGCTGGCCAAAAATGGAGGGAGTAGAAGAACAGATAAATGATTTCTCAAAAAAGGCAGAACCTTGACACACAGTCAGCTTTCCACATGAATATGAGCTCTGTTGAGATCAGGCATTGTGGTCAAAACGAGTCTGGGTAAACCTGGCCCATAGATGGTCTGTCCTTCCGTGCCTGTAACCTAAGTCCTCAAATTAGCCCTCAGTATGATGTACTGCCTTGACATCTGAAACAAGGAGTGCTTCAAACAACCCTCCTTATCTGGAATCCTGGCACAGTTTCTGCTTATCCCAGAGTCGCGTGTTTCGGTTTCCTGCCAGCCTATAGAATTATACAAATAAGCCAGTCACAGCCTTCAGCAGGAACCAGGGGCACCTCATCCTTGCCATATGACAGAGCCTGCCTCCCACAGCCCCTGGTTGTTTACTTTGTTATCTGGTACAATGCTTGAGGGGCCCTGCAAGCCAGGCGCCCCTCCCCTGACTGGGCTTTGAGTATATGTGGCTGATATACTTGGAACTCCTGTCTAAGTGGCAGGTGTTATGTTTGGCCTTCTCCAAAACCTTAGGGCAGAAATTCCTCCCTTACCAACAGGGAGAAGCAGAGGCAATAAAAACAGCCTCAAATTGGCTGAGGTGTTTCATAACCTGGGTTCTGTGTGACTTCTTATTTGCCATCAAACGTAAAAGTAAATGCTTAATACACTACATAAGAGCATGGATTTGGTAACCCCTAGGGGATGCTGAGAAAATGTAATGGCCAGATATTCTTATGGAAATTTCCTTGCTTCTTATATTTGTGTGGTACCACTCAGACACTAAATACCCTGCCAGGTGTATCAGCCTAATGCCCCAGGAATAGTGGACACAATTCTGATCCCTTCAGTGTACTTCTTCTAATGAACATGACAGAAAACCTACCCTCCACATCTTGATTATTTCTTAAGATATAGCTTGTTCCAGTTCATCAAAAAAATTTCCTAAATACTTTTCATTCTTAGATACTGATTTCTTAATGCCGTTTTGTGAGACCCTTTATAAGAAACTACCTGTTATGAACATTTTCTAAATGACCAATAAACTAAGGTTTACAGGGTCAAGGAGAATGTGTGTGTGTGTGTGTGTGTGTGTGTGTGTGTGTGTGCGCGCGCACATGCGTGTGTCCTCAAACATACACCCCAGGCTAGGCCAGTATCTGTGCCTGTTAAGGATTTTCTGCTTCCTATTGACAAGAATAAAGGTAGTCAGCACATGGCAAGCTGATAAGTAATAATTTCCAGTGTCTTGAATTTTTTACCTTTTTTAACCATACCTGGTACTCTCAGGTGAAATATGCTAACTTAAACAATTCACATAATTATTTACATAGATCAGATGCTCTTTAAGTATAACTTCTCTGGTCCTTTTTATTCTTCTTACACTGAAAGCAACATGTTCACAAGGAACTTAAACCAAACGAAATGTAATCTCTATTTGCCACCTTTTCTGCGCAACAGTGTGAGAATGGGAGAAGCCACTACAAATCCCTGGCCAACTCTAGATGCATGATTTTGTGACATAGCCCAAGTTTTTCACTGTATTTTCTGCCAAAAAAAAATAGTTTAATGAAATTATTCTTGTAGTAAGTTGCATAAATTAGACAAAGTACTTATATGCACAGATGAGAACAGTATTGGCAAAACAGTACTGTCACCACACTGGAAAATGTTTAAAAATATATATAAAGGGTGGAGCAAGATGGCGGAGGAGTAGGAGACCTGGGTTTCGTTTGGTCTCAGGAATTCAGCTGAAGAGGGATCAAACCATTCTGAACACCTACGAACTCAACAGGAGATCGAAGAAGAGAGTAGCAACAACTCTCTGAACAAAGAACCGACCACTTACTGGAAGGTAGGATGTGCAGAGAAGTGAATCCGAGGTGATATTCCGGAGGAGAGATGGCGAGGGAGGGGGTCTCCTTTGGCCACTTCTGGCAAGTGCTAGAGCCGTGGAGCACAAAATCGGACCTTTTAGAAGTCGGCTCCGCTGAGGGACGTCACTCCAGTGGCTAAGCGGGAGGTGGAACCCTCGCGGGACAGTGTGGTCTCAGGACCTTCAGGGTCACAGAAAGACCGGGGGTGCCTGAGTGCAGCAGAGCTCCCAGGTATTGGAGCAGGGAAGCAGGCTGCAGAGACGGAGCTGAGGCGTGGGCTCTCAGCTCGGGGTTGCCATAAACTGATCCGTGGCCCAGTTGGGCCACTGCTCCTCCAGCAGGGACCCAACAAGTGGCAGAGCCGGGGAGACTCCCCTTCCTTCCTCCGGGAGGGGCAGCGCGGAAGCGCACCGCAGGGATCTGCTGGGTTTGGAGACTCCACACGGGGTCGGGTGCCAGAGATAGCAACGCTGGGTCACAGGGTGGGTGAGCATGGAGTGCAGCCGGAGACCGGGGACACGGGAGTGATTGCTTTTCTCTGGGGGCGTACTGAGGAGCGGGGCCCCGAGTTCTCATCTCCTCCAAGTGGAGATTGGGAGGCTACCACTTTCACTCTGGTCCTCCAAAGCTGTACCAGAGCTTGCAGGGAAAAAAAGCTCCTGAGAGCAAACCCAAGCAGCTTGCTTAGCCCCGATCCACAAGGGTGGGGCAATTCTGCCTCCGGCAAAGACATTTGGGAACCACGACAACAGGCCCCTCCCCCAGAAAATCAGCACGAACAGCCAGCAAGCCAAGACCAAGTTTACCGATCAAGGAGAACGGGAGAACTCCAGCGCTAGGGGAATACTGCACATAGAATTCATGGCTTTTTTACCATGATTCATTAGTTTTTCAAAGTTGATTTTTTAAACTGTTTTTTTCTTTTTTTGAATTTTTCTTTTTCCCTTTTTCAACCAACATATTATCAACCCCTTTTAAAAAAAAATTATTTTTCATTTTTTAGACTCATATTTTATCCCTTCATAGTAGTTACCCTTATTTTTTGCATAGATATATAAGTTGTTCTCTCTTTAAAATTTTAAGATACAGTTCCTTCTAACAGATCAAAATATACCCTAAATCACTAGTGTATGGCTTTGTTCTAGTCTCCTGCCTGATCACATTCTCTCCCTTTTCTTTTCTTCTTTTCTTCTTTGTTTTTTAAACTTCTTTTTTCAAACTTATCTTATCAATTCCTTTTATAAAATCTTTTATAATTTTCATCTTTACAGTCATCTTCCATCCCTTCATTGTATCAACCCTTATTTTGTACATATATAAGTCTTTCTTCCTTTAAAATATTAGGAGGCACTTTCTTCTAACAGACCAAATACGGCCAAAATCTAGTGTGTGGCACTGATCTATGCACTAGCCTG
>NW_027397073.1:29484345-29512143 GCF_003265705.2 Callorhinus ursinus
CACATGAAAAAGTGCTCAACATCGCTCGGCATCAGGGAAATCCAAATCAAAACCTCCATGAGATACCACCTCACACCAGTCAGAATGGCTAGAATTAACAAGTCAGGGAACGACAGATGTTGGTGGGGATGTGGAGAAAGGGGAACCCTCCTACACTGTTAGTGGGAATGCAAGCTGGTGCAACCACTCTGGAAAACAGTATGGAGGTTCCTCAAACAGTTGAAAATAGAGCTACCATACAATCCAGCAATTGCACTACTGGGTATTTACCACAAAGATACAAATGTAGGTATCCGAAGGGGTACGTGCACCCCAATGTTTATAGCAGCAATGTCCACAATAGCCAAACTGTGGAAAGAGCCAAGATGTCCATTGAGAGATGAATGGATAAAGAAGAAGTGGTATATATACACAATGGAATATTATGCAGCCATCCAAAGGAATGATATCTTGCCATTTGCCACTACGTGGATGGAACTGGCGGGTGTTATGCTGAGTGAAATAAGTCAATCAGAGAAAGACATGTATATATGACCTCACTGATATGAGGAATTCTTAATCTCAGGAAACAAACTGAGGATTGCTGGAGTGGTGATGGGTGGGAGGGATGGGGTGGGTGGATGATAGACATTGGGGAGGGTATGTTCTATGGTGAGCGCTGTGAATTGTGTAAGACTGTTGGATCACAGATCTGTACTTCTGATACAATGCAATATATGTTAAGAAAAAAAAAAAGAAGAAGATAGCAGGAGGGGAAGAATGAAGGGGAGTAAGTTGGAGGGGGAGAGGAACCATGAGAGACGATGGACTCTGAAAAACAAACTGAGTGTTCTAGAGGGGAGGGGCGTGGGGGGATGGGTTAGCCTGGTGATAGGTATCAAAGAGGCCACATTTTGTGTGGAGCACTGGGTGTTATGCATAAACAATGAATCATGGAACACTACATCAAAAACTAATGATATAATGTATGGTGATTAACAGAACAATAAAAAAATGAAAAATATATATATATAAAATTTGACTTGAGAGCTAGCAAGTGAGGATTTTATAGTTGAAATGTCCTTAAATTGTCACCTATTAAAAATGGGGGGAAAAAACCTTCAGATTTATCTAAACAACACCAGTCTTAATATTTAGTATCAAAAAGAGTTTAAACCAAAAAAAAAAAAAATCCTTAGAAAATTTTAAAGCAAAAAGTGTAGCATAGTCCTTCATAGGCAAACAAAATGCTAAGCAGGTTTGCAATAGTAAGAGGCAAAGTAGAGGCTCTTTTCAAGGTAAAATGAGCTAAATAGGACAAAGAAAGTCATGTTTTAGTGGTAAAATGTAAAATCTACAATGGTATGAATGTCACAAACCTTTATGGGCTGAATAGCTGATCAATAAAATGTATTAAGTGAAGACTCCTATAAATCAAGGAAAGCTGAGAGAATATAAGTAGTGGAGTCTTTAGTATATCTCTTTTGGTCCCAGTCAGATCAAATAGGACCAATGTAAATAAGGATAAAGAATACCCAAACTGGAGCACCAGGGTGGCTCAGTTGGCTAAGTGTCTGCCTGCGGCTCAGGTCATGATCCCAGGGTCCTGGGACCGAGCCGTGCCTTGGGCTCCCTGCTCAGCGGGAAGCCTGCTTCTCCCTCCACCCCTCCCCTGTTCATGCTATCTCTCTTTCTCAAATAAATAAATAAAATCTTAAAAAAAAGAACACCTAAATAATAAATAAGGTTATTTAATAATTATATAGTACATACTAAATTTCAAACTCTATATACATACTCACAGAATACTTTCAGAACAACTGACTATCCATTAGGCACAAAGAGTACACCTAAATAAAGAGAGAATACAATAGCATCTATATTCTTTGCATAAAGCAATGAAATCAGTGATTGATCAAAACTGGAAACAACGATAACAATAAAACTGCTTAAAAATCATTGTCACTCTTGGCTCACCTGAGTGGCTCGGTTGATTAAGCCCCCAACTCTTGATTTTGGCTCAGGTCGTGGTCTCAGGGCTGAGAGACAGAGCCCCGTGTCAGGTTCTGCGCTCAGCACGGAGTCTGCTTGTCCCTCTCCCCCTTCTCTCCACCCCCACTCTCACAGTGTATGCTCGCTCTCTCGCAAATACGTACGTACATACATACATACAGAAAATCTTTAAAAAAAAAAAAACAGTGTCACTCCTAAATTTGATTCCTGGGGCCAAATACAAAATCAAAAGAATTGATGTACAGTTGGACAATAAATAAGGAAGGGCAAATAACCACATAAAATAAAGTGCATATATTTGTGAGAAAGTAGTGTGTATAAATTTATCCTAAAATTGAAAATGTGGCTAAAAATATTAGCTTTAATGCTTGTTACAATTCTGATATGGAATAAGCCAATGTGCATTCACTTTGAAGTAAGGGCATTTCTGCAGGTAATGTAACTTCCCATTAACAGTCCTACTGAAAAGCCTAGTGCCTTCTCTTATCAAAACAAGGGATTGCCTCCTAGCTTTCATGTATAACATTGTCCCACATCCTTGCTTAATGGTTCTCTGTTTTTGTTCACAGAAGAACAGGAAGAAAATGGTAGCAAGTTTCTTCTATTTTCCATTCTTCCTCCATTACATCAAAATCAAGGCTCCTAGGTATGAGTAGTTTGTTTTACACTCAGAAGCAGCCCTTTCGTTTAATGTCAAAACTAATTCAATGAGCAATTAAACAAAAAACACGAGCTTCAACACTTATAGTAGAAAGAAAAAGAGAAAGAAGGAGGTAGGGAAGAAAGGAAGGAGGGAGGGAGGAATGTATGTTATAAAAATCAAATGAACTTCAAACAGGGAATGAGAAAACGGAGTAAAAAACACTGGTGAATCTCAAAATTTATCAAAAACTGACTTGTGAGTTTTCACTAACATGACTAAAAACAGAAGTGTGTGTGATACTTGTTTTTACTCATAGAAATATGAGGTAAATACTTATTTTAATTATTCTCACAAGGATGTGAGTTGCCTGACAGCAAAGAACACCTTTTTCTTTATTCCTCTGGTGCCTGGAGCAGTGTCTGGCATATTATAGGAACTAAATAAATGTTTGGTGAATATATGAAATAATGAATGAATTAAATCTTTAACTCTTGGGGACAAAGTAACAGCAAAAGTTTGAGCAATGACTAGTGAAGCATAGAAAAGGAGTTCCCATAAGGGAACATACAGGTACACAGGTGAACCAGCAATGTCAAAATGGCATGCAGTGAGACGTATTCCCTCCAAAACTTGGGCAGATAAAGAGACAAGTGTTCTTTTTATCTTACAATTCTTCAACAGCTGTAAGAGGACATGAAAAGGGTGTTCAATCTAAGTGACAAGGGTTACTGCTTTGTGCTCAGACACTTCTCATAAAAGGGTACAATTCACATTAAATTCCTCCTACTTTTTCAGAAGAGCTTTGGGATTTATATTGAGAATCTCCTTATGATTTTTTAGATATAACCAATTAGAATAAGATCATCAGCTGAGTATAATAGTCAGGATGACCTTTTCTGGTCTGCCCAATATATAGTATACACACGGGCAGGTTTGGTAATGTTGATCCCTGATTTACCCCATTCCTTCTATATTTGCCATATAGATGTTTGCTCTATTGACTGGATGGGGGTGGGGTGGATAAGGCTCACCTTTATATAATGAGTGAATATTGAAATGTACTGCATGAACAAGCTACCAAGAAGAGGTGTGTGACCATATATGCCCTGGTGGAGGGGAGCAAAGCAGAAGGTCAAGCCAGTAACAGGAGGTAGAATACCAAGTTCACAGTTTGCACAACTAAACGGGCCTCCAATAAGGTCCTTGGAGCAGGAGTGGTTCCCAGCCAAGTCAGGTGAGGGAGCTTATGCCCAGGTTATAATTCACTTCAGAATGTGCAGGGAGCCATCTTGTCTCTGACACTCTGTTGAGCACCACATCAGCAATGTAGCATACCTCCTGCTCTCTCTCTCACACTTCCACCCTTTCTCTGCCTTCACTAAATAACTTGCAGTGAAGTATGCTAACTTCATTTTGATTGTCTTTGCTTTAAAAGTCAGTCACTACAGTCTAGGCAAAGCCACCATAATAGGACTGACCTTAAACACTTAGAGCATTAAGACATGTGCAACTCCAGAAGAATCAAACTTGTCCTCTATCAATTGTATCATTTCTCTTGTTTGTAAGCATGTGAGACTATTACCTTCACTGTGCATGGGTAAGAATGCACTATTTCTGTGACCTAGCAGCTATTTCATTCAAGCATGTAAGAACTGCCCCAGCAAGAGTGAAGTAAGACACATTGAGCAATATTCATTTGCCCTTTTAAGATGTGGGCCATAGCAATTTGGGTCAGCAGCCAGTCTGGCTGATTCTGAGCCAGGTGGAATGACCTCACACCACACCACAACTACTCAGATTTCTGAGGATAAATGGAAATGTGTGATCCCCTAGAATTATAAATCGTACGCTCCAACCAAGGATTACAATGAAGGAAAATATAATTATCACCAGATAGGATGCTTTACTTCTGCTAGAATATGTAACATAGTGGGAGCCATTCAGGATATTTTATATGAAACCAACAGAAACCTATTTGCCTTTTCTGAATGCCCCCGTCCTTCCCCTCTCCCTCCCTTCCTCCCTCCCTCCTTCCTTCTTTTCTTCTTTCCTCACACTTTCCTTGCTTTCTCCCTCCTTTCCACCTTTCTTACAAAGGTTCAGACACCAATATTGAACACAGCTCATTTCAAACTTTTTATTTTCTAGGAGAAATATAAGTTTATTGCTTCAGTGCAATGAAATTACTATTTTTCATTGCCAGCTTAGCCGTTTAGATAATGTTACGGTTTAATTTGAACTTTTCACCTCATTCTAGTCTCCTATCATCTTTTTTTTTTTTTTTTTTTGTATGCTGAACTCATAGAAACGGAGATCTATTTGGCAGTCTATCATCTGCTATAAAGGTCACCGAATTTATGTCTTCTTCATATTAATATTTGCACATTTATTCCTTGAATATGTTTCAGAAACATTTAGTGTGTTCCTGTGTTGTACATACACGGCATGTCCCACAGTGCCTACTACAACAGGGAGTGCCTAATAAGTGCTGAAGTAATTGAACGGTCCTGTGCTGGCTAGGTTCACACGTGAGGGACATACACTCAAAAAAGGAAATGAAATAGGAATCCCAAGGGAAGATGTTATACTTCTTTGGGGATACTGAAGGCAGCTAGGAAGCTGAGGAGACCATAAAGGAAAGGATTGATAGACATAATTTTTTTTAAAAATTGGGGAGTACTCTACACTAAAAAACAAAAGTCAAATTGTGAACTGAGAAAAATTTACAACATGTAAGACAAATAACTATCTTTATATCTTTATATATAAAGATATATTATATATCTTTGGGAAATAAATGTAGGCACTATTCTACATCTGAGGAGTACCATCAATGAATGAAAAAGACAAAGATCCATGTCCTCATTGCATTTACAGTCTAGTAGAGGGGAGTAGACAGAATACATCTTAAAAATAAGTAAATTTTAAGATGTTCCTGTCTCCTGATTGTGCTCTGGACATGTGAACTACACTATTAGCTCAGAAAATAAATATTGTGGTTTTCTTTACATTACACACACACACACACACACACACACACACACACACGCATGAGAAAACCCCTTGAAATGGTACCTGACGGGGCAGCAGCGGGAAGTGCTAGGCAGCATCAGGATTTTCAAGGAGTTGGGCGCCTGGGTGGCTCAGTCATTAGGTGTCTGCCTTTGGAAGCTCAGGTCATGATCCCAGGGTGCTGGAATCGAGTCCTGCATCGGGCTCCCTGCTCGGCGGGAAACCTGCTTCTCCCTCTCCCACTCCCCCTGCTTGTGTTCCCTCTCTTGCTGTGTCTCTCTCTATCAAATAAATAAATAAAATCTTTAAAAAAAAAAAAAGATTTTCAAGGAGTCAGTGAGTGCCATCACCTTGCCACGGGACAGGATGGTCAAGCAGGAATGTGCAACACAGTTGCCTTGTTTGAAACAAGGCTCTTACTTTCCAGAGCAGGCAACATCAATTCTGGCAAGAGAGAAGAGAGGGGTGAATGTTACTTTGTTGGGGAAAGATAGTAAATTACTGTCCTATTCCTTTTTTGAGACCATTAACCATAGCTAATGGTAAGTTTCAGTTAACCAAACCAGAGGTTGGCTTTTGTTTTGTTTTGTTTTGACTTTTGCCTCAACCTATTTAGTTGAGAAGCTGTAGGCTGGTTGGGAATACTCCACTGAAGATATCCCAAGCAAAAGGTGATACAGACAAGATCTGCCTCAGCCGAAAACTTAAATAACCATTGCAAGAGAGTAGGGTCCAACTCTGTGATATTTCTAAGATGGCAGTATGGAATCTTTTCATAAAATGATTGATTTGTATTTCAAAGGCATTTTCTTCTCTTGAAATCTGAGCAAAACGCTTGAGGCTTTTCACAAGTACGGCATATGGAATATTAACACTGTTCCATTAACTCTGCATTTTACTCCAGTGAGAGGCAGAAAAAACTCATTTTAGAGAAATCAGCCAAGTTTTTAAAGACAAGCACATGATTTTTTCTGACATATTTAGGTTTATTCAAAGTCCTCTTAACCTGCTAGGTGGAATATTAAATACTAGCATCTCTCTCATATGAACATGAGATTCAGTTCTAAAAGCCCTCTGGCAATGCTCAGAGTCCAGAAATGCTCCAACATGATTAACATTTATAACTATGATGCTACTTTGATGGGGGAAGGGATGTCATGATTCTAGTTTCTGTCTGAGGTAGAGAATCAAGGCTTCTCGAGGTATGGATGTTTCCTACCAAAGGGCACATTGAAATTTTTAGGGCACCCTGAGATTTTTAGAGCAATGTTTCTCAAACTACAGGTTTTAGTGGCCCATTAGAGTTGAAGCTGGGTCACCTTTTTAGAGACCCATGACTC
This sequence comes from Callorhinus ursinus, assembly GCF_003265705.2. Lineage (NCBI taxonomy): Eukaryota > Metazoa > Chordata > Mammalia > Carnivora > Otariidae > Callorhinus > Callorhinus ursinus. The sequence continues at coordinate 29,491,333 of NW_027397073.1, forward strand.
ATAAGAGGATCATGAAATCAATTTTGTGAATCATAACTCAGTTTTGCTTTGTTATTGAAAAGTACTGGAATAGGATGGAATGGAAGGGAAGGCAAAGAATAAATGGAAATAAGTGGAAATGAGTTTTTATGAAAACAGCCTAAGCAGGGCCAGATTCCTACATTTCACAGATTGCCACAGTCCAGGCTCTCTACTGGTGCCAAGGCTACAAAGATGAAAAAGTTCAGTATCCTCTCCTAGAGGGTTAATTGAATCATAACACCATTTTTTGATAATTCACTCTGTAGGTTGCATCATTTTGGTCACAACTTATTTGTAAATTATTAATTCTTACCTAATATGTAAACACAAGTATTTAATTGTATAGATGTTAATATATTTATAGATTTAATCTATAAAACCCTGCAATTTCTTTTTTTTTAAAGATTTTATTTATTTATTTGACAGAAAGAGACAGTGAGAGAGGGAACACAAGCAGGGGGAGTGGGAGAGGGAGAAGCAGGCTCCCCGCTGAGCAGGGAGCCCGATGCGGGGTTCGATCCCAGGACCCTGGGATCATGACCTGAGCCGAAGGCAGACGCTTGACGACTGAGCCACCCAGGCGCCCCAACCCTGAAATTTCTGATTATGGGAAATAAGCACCCTGAAATTGGTTCTCTTTTGCTTGTTTTCTAGATTCTAAATGTTATGGCATTCTATAAATTTTGCTTAATTTGAATCCTGTACTGTCCCCATTTGCTAGGTTTTTACGTGATAAACCTGTCTCCTGCCTTAGAGGCCCACATAGTGTTCATGCTCAGTTTTTATGCTTTCCAGATGAAGTTCATTTGCACAACTCATGAATTTGCATCTGTCTAAATACTTAATTATCATATTGGTATAGAAGGAAATTGTTTCTGATAAGTTATGTTCTAAAGTAGAACAGAAAATAATCGATAACTGTGCACGATTGTTAATGAAATTCTCTCCTATATGTTCCCAACATGCTGCTTCAAGAATTAGCTTTATAAAGAATGATTTGTGCAGCATTCACTTACCCCGTAGGCTCAAAGTCAGCTTCCCCTACCTGAAGGAGTATGGAACACTGGAAATTCAAGCCCTCCATACTCATATGTTATACAACATATTTTTTAAAAAATAATTAAAAAATTAATAACATAAGTTTAAAAAAGAAATAAAAATAAATCTCACTTACCTAAGAGTGAGTGACCTCGAGTACCTACATTTTATTTTACAGTGAAGAGAAAGGAGACAAGTGAATTCTAGAAGCTTGCTGTAGTCCTGAGGACTTTCACAGTCAGAACAGAAGAGTAGGTGATGGGGGAGTTAAGGAAAGCAGTTCTGGTGATTTCACACTTCTGTAAAAAATCTTTTGATGATTCTACACTACAGATTTGATATAAACTCCTCATCTTGGTGCTTGAATAAGTTTTCTAGGGCTGTTGTAACCAAGTGCAACAGACTGGCCTGCTTAACCAACAGATACTTTTTCACGGTTCTGGAGAGTAGAAGTCTGAGCTTAAGGGTGGAGCTGGATCCTTGTAAGGGCTGTGAGGGAAGGAGCAGTTCCAAGCCTTCTTCCTAGGCCTACCAATGGCTGTCTTCTCCCTGTGCCCTCCCTTTGTACCTCTCTGTGTCCAAATTCCCTCTTCTTATGAGGACACCAGTCCCATTGGGTAAGTCTCCCCCTAATTACCTCATTCTAACTTAATTACCTCTGTAAACACACCATCTCCAAATACGGTCACATTCTGATATAGGGTTAGGACTCCAACATAGGAATGGGGAAGGGCACAATTCAGCCTATAACAGTGTTAATGACTCGTATACCTTGAGAAATAGCTATTATGTCTACTTTACCAATGAGGAAACCAGTACTCAAAAGTTAGGGGAAAGTCAAAATTCACACAACAATTAAGGGGCAGATTCAGGACATGAAACTGGGTATCCTGGGCCTAACTGGGTGTCCTTCCTACTTATGCGTTGTCTGTTCTATGAGGAAATCCGGAATATGGCCCTGCCTCACAGTTTTCATTTTACCTCTCACTTACTTGCCTTCATTCCTTTGCAAATGTCTTTCTGTTTTCACTTCTGTTTCTGCCTGTCAAGATTTTATCCATCCATAAAGGTTTTACCTCAAATATAACCTATTTCATAATTAAACACCTGATAAGATTTAGAAAATCATGATGTCCTTCCTACAATCCATGGCAATTAAGTCAGTATCTCTGGAGGTGGGGAACACATGAGTATTTCTTAAAGCTCCCAGCTGATTCCCATGTTCAGTTAAAGCTGAGAAGCACTGCTTTAAAATCTCTTCTCATCTCATTATCAACATGTTTATCTTCAGCAACATTTTTCCCTATTAGATTTTTATACCAGGACTACCTTTTACTCATTCAGTCTTCTCCTTGCCCTGTTCCCACCAAATGCAGTGCCTTACATATTTCAGACATTCAGTAATAATTTTCTTAATTGAAATGAATTGGATTCACCAGAATGAGAATGGAGAGGAAAGGGAGTGTCTATGGACTCATTCTTTTAGGAAAGAATTTTATTTTTTTCTCTGGAAAAGCAACTTGAACTTTTGGCCCAAAGGCATCCATTAAGCAAAAACATAATTCAACCATAAGTCCATCTTTTAAAACTTCCCTTTATGATGTTTTCTGGCTCATTCTTTCATTTGAGACACTTTAAACTTAATGCACACAATATGGAATTTACCACTTAAAGTAATTACCCATTCATATTGTAATATCTCTCTTATATTAAAGACAATATGATAATGGACTGAAACTATATAGCTGTCATGCATCAGAGTATTTATATTTCCAAGAAAGCCAGATGAGGACATTTTATTCTGATTTGCTTTATGTCTTTTATTGCAATGACCTTTGCTTGTTGGTGCCGCAGAAATGTCCTCATACATATCACTCTATCGAGTTGTTACTAATACTATCCCCACCAGCATCCTCCTCACCATCATGATCACATCCTAGCTATTGGCCTCAGGGAATCATTGTTGCTCACTTTGACTGTTGCAGGAGTTTCCTACTTCATCGCCTGCACCTTTCCATTCTCTACTCTTCCTTCTAGTTTCCACAGGTACTTCCCTGATCCAGATTTGCTGAGCTTAGTCTGCACCCAAAATGCCTTCAATGGCTCCCAATTCACATAGAATCATGTTAACGCCTGGCATCCGATACCTGGCATTCAAATTCCTGTCAAATATGGCTCCTACATGAAATTTGCAGTATTTCCTTCCAAAATATACCCTCTACCTTGTACCTTATGATCTGTGGAGAACCAGTCTACCTTTCCCTGAATATGTCCCAAATATGTTCTGCTATTCCCAGTATCTACCTAAGGAAATCCTAAAATTTCCTTAAAATCCCATCAAACTGACTGATTTGCATTGTGTGGCTTCAATACTATGTAACTCTTCTCTAGCTGGTTACACTATACATGTATAAGAATGAGGTGGCCAGGCCAACTGAGCAATATCAGAAGGAATTCTTAAAGAAAGGCTAATTTCAATGAACCTAGAGACTTATTTCCAGGAACAAGCCCCTGACATTTTAAAATAATAGTGGAATTCACCATCAAAAGGATATGGATTCCTGAGGAAATAAAGGGCTCTGCTGGATGAGAAAAAATATGAGAGTATTTTATTTTCCTGTCTGCACCTCTCTAACACCTAATCCAGTTCCTTGAGGGCACTGGTACTTGATATCAATTTCTGGATTGCATGACTAACGAAGTAAATGAGAAGCACACATGTGGTGGAAACATACACATGTGGTGGAGGTAAACTGCTGAAACTGGCAACAGGGTGAGTCTATCTCATGTGACCTAGAAGGGGAAAGCTATGCCTCAGTAAAGAAACATTTGGAAACTATTTGCCTTTAGCTCTACTACATAAGAAACAGTTGTTTTTTTTTTTTTTTTTTTTTTACAGATTATGCACTATTGCATGAAATACTGGGCCAAAAATAAATAATATCCCAGGTGCATTAATAACTGACGTTAACCTCCATTTGGCACCAATCTGTCAGGGCTGCATTGCTGGTGGGTTATGATACAGCATAGGTACTAATTGTGGAGATAAAATCAGACAAGAATGTGATAAATTTTGCCTTTGAATCAGTGCTTAATGTCTGAACTTCAGCACCTTTGTGACCTCCTTCTAATTCTTTCAACATTCCTCAATTGATAGAGCAAAAGAAGAGGGGTGATATTAGCTTAAATACTTCGCAACAATTTTGGGTGGTACCTAATATTGGAATAAGTAAAAGTGCATTTTATTACAATGTTTGATGTCCAGGCAAACTTATTACCATTACTGACATTTCCTGAATGGAAACAAACAACAACAGAACAGTACAATTAACAGGGAATTTTGGAGGTTTGAGAACTGTAGTGTTCCACCACCAATGGACACCATGGTGAGGGAATGACAGCATGAGATTTTCCAAAATTAGAAAGTGTTTGTTACACATTTCTCGTCCTTCAGACATGCACAGTATTTCCAGGGTTTGAGTTGCCATAGGCTATCACTGCTGCAGGAGCATTGAAACCAGGATCCCACCAGGAGGAAGAGCCTCCTAACAGCATGTTCTAAGAAGAAAAACCAGTCTGGATTCTTAGTTTGGTGTGATGTATGGCATAGTTTCAGAACAGCCAAATCATGTGCCTATTGCACTAGCACATTTCATACAGAGGCAGAGTTGGAAGCTTCATCCAGCCACAGGAAAACCCCTTAATCCTGGTGACAGCAACCTTCTGATTACAGAAAGAGCAGGAAGATGGCTCACAGCAGGGCTTGCCACATTAGCCTATGACAGGGCAGGGACCCTGCTGTTCAAGTGGCCTATACATGACCATTCCAAACAAGGTAGGCCCTGCTCAGATCCACGGCCTGTTAAGGACTGCCATCATTCCACCATCTCAGATGTTTGAAACAGTTAAGTTCTTTTTTTGTTTATTTTTTTAATTTTTATTAAGTTTTTTCTTAATATTTTTATTTTATTTAAGTTCAAGGTAGTTAACATACTGGTTTTAGGAATAGAATTTACTGATTCATCAATTACATATAACACCCAGTGCTTATCCCAACAAATGCCCTCCTTAAAATCCATCACCCATTTAGCACATCTCCCCCACCTACTTCCCCTCCAGCAACCCTCAGCTTGTTCTCTATAGTTCAGTCTCTTATGGTTTGCTTCCCTCTCTGTTTTTATCTTATTTTCCTTCCCTACTCCTATGTTCATGTATTTTGTTTCTTAAATTCCACAAATGAGTGAAATCATATACTTGTCTTTCTCTGACTTATTTCACTTAGCATAATACACTCTAGTTCCATCCACGTCATTGCAAATGGCAAGATTTCATTCTTTTTGATGGCGGAATAATATTCCATTATATATATACACACACCACATCTTCTTATCCATTCATCAGTCGATGGATCTCTGGGCTGTCTCCGTAGTTTGGCTATTGTTGATAAGGCCGCTATAGACATCAGGGTGCATGTGCCCCTTCGAATCTGTATTTTTGTATCCTTCGGGTAAATACTTAGTAATGCAATTGCTGTGTCGTAGGATAGTTCTATTTTTAACCTTTTGAGGAACTTTCAAACTGTTCTCCACAGCGGCTGCACCAGCTTGCATTTGCAAGTGTAAGAGGGTCCCCTTTCTCCACATCCTCACCAACATCTGTTATTCCCTGACTTGTTAATTTTAGCCATTCTGACAGGTGTGAGGTTTTGATTTGTATTTACCTGATGATCAGCGATGTTGAGCATCTTTTCATGTGTCTGTTAGCCATCCATATGTCTTCTGTGGAGAAATGTCTGTTCATGTCTTCTGCCCATTTTTTAACTGGATTATGTATTTTTGGGGTTTGATAAGTTCTTGCAAACATCTTCTCCCATTCCATCAGTTGTCTTTTAGCTTTGTTGATTGTTGCCTTTGCTGTACAGAAGCTTTTTATATCGATGAGGTCCCAATAGTTCATTTTTGCTTTTGTTTGTCTTGCCTCAGGAGACGTGTCTAGTAAGAAGTTGCTGCGGCCGAAGTCAAAGAGGTCGCTGCCTGTTTTCTCCTCAAGGATTTTGATGGTTTCCAAGACAGGTAATTTCTTTAATTTGGGGCAGGTTAAGTAAATATTTTTTTTTCTTCATCTTTTTGTAATTGTTTTGAGATGCAGCATATGCAAATTGTCATGGTTGTTGTTAAGGTATTTTATGTTTGGTTTTTTCCATCCAAATTTGCTACAAAATAAAAAATTTCTCTGAAGTGCAGGTATATTATAGAAATCTTTAGTGCTACAGAGACAGTATATCAGCTGTGTAAATTAATGGTTCTCAACTTGAGTGTGACCTGGAGATAACTTGTTAAAACACACATTACTGGACCCCACTACCAGTGTTTATGATTCAGTGGGAACAGGTGATGGAGTAGGTACAGGTGATGCTGATCCCGCTGGTCCACACTTCGAGAACCACTGATGTATGGGAATAGGGATCATGGTTAGAAAAGATGGTAAAATTATGAGGAAATTTGTGCCGTTTCTGAAGTATTGTGTCACTTTTGATATGTGAAGATCCTGATGCTGCCCATGGACATGTAGGCTTTAGTGGTCATTTGTTCATTCATGTCTGTTTACCTTCCAGGAGTGGAATGGGTTTGTTCGAATATAGCCGCTCCCTTCACCTGCCCCCCTCTCCTCCAGTGACAGTGGTTGAGAATCATCTAAAAGGCTACCAGTTGGGGCTCAGTCAGTCAAGCGTCTGCCTTTGGCTCAGGTCATGATCTCAGGGTCCTAGGATAGAGCCCCGCATCAGGCTCCCTGCTCAGTGGGAAGCCTGCTTCTCCCTCTCCTCCCTGCATAGGCTCTCTCTCACTATCTCTGTTGCTATCTCTGTCTCTCTCTCTCTCGAATAAGTAAATAAAATCTTTAAAAAAGACTACCATTTGGGGCGCCTGAGCGGCTCAGTCAGTTAAGCATCTGCCTTTCCACTCAGGTCCTGGGATCGAGCCTCATATCGGGCTCCCTGCTCAGCGGGGAGCCTGCTTCTCCCTCTCCCTCTGCCTGCCGCTCTGCCTACTTGTGCTATCTCTCTGTCAAATAAATAAATAAAATCTTTAAAAAAAAAATAAAGGGCCACCAAGTACTTTGAAAGATACCGATTCAGGCCAGTTCAGGGAATAAAGTAAGAACTTAGTAAGAAAGTATGTTTTCCACTATTTTTAATACAAGATGCTATCCTCCTATATTTTAAAAAGGGATACTACTCAAAAAAAGGAATACTAATCACTTTCTTGTTTTTCCTTTATTTTATTTTTATATTTAGATTTGCAAGTTCAGTGCTAAAGAATTTCTTCATTGCCTTTTCTAAGCACTTGTCCATAGTCTGCACTCAGTGAGATGTATTTCCTACATCATGGTCTTTGGGTAAATAATAGAAGGACTGCAACTCTAGACCTCTAGACATAATCGTGTGAATAACCACACACACACAGAGATAGAGAGAGAGAGAGTCATTGAAAATCACCCTCAAAGAGAAGAGAGATTTAATCTGTTTGTTTTATGCTTATTTTAAATAAATGTAACTGTGTTTTTCATTCTCACCTTTAATTAGCAGGTTCCTTTGGCGAAGATACCGTTTCCCTTGGTTTAAATCTTATGTTGTGTCACTTTCATGACTCCAGAGACTAAGTTCAAGTTAGCCCTTGGAACTTCTCACTAGTTATTTATGGATATGTCATCTTGGGCTAAAATTATAAAGAGTATATACTTTCATAGCCTACTTCTGGAGAAATATAGTACTGTTTACATCCTTTGTTTTTAGACTCTCTGAAAATACTAAGAAATTACAGCATACATCTGCATAAACAACCATATATATTTTTCCTGAAATAGGTTATTTCTTACTTGTCCCATTTAAATTTATTTTTGGCAAAGAAACTCTTTTCCCTTAATTTGTTTGGTTTTATTAGCAAGCAATGATAAAGCTAAAGTTATTCTCCAAATAGTAAGATAAGATTCCCATTTGCTTATAATGTAGAGATGTTAATTTGTAATACTCACTTTATAGCAAATACATGTTCTTTTAAAAAACAGAATTGTCAAAGAACACATTATTAACATAGATAGGAAATTTGGGCAAGTTTTTAATTTTTTCTTGTAAATACTTTCCATTTTAGAGATCTAAAGTGAATGATAAAAGTAGGAATGTCCAACTTGGCATCTTTATATTCTGCATGTTAAATAATTGCATTTTGATGTATACCATAACATTCCAACTGATAGGTTGTGGGGCCAGAAGATTTTTTTATATATTTAAAAACTTCCTTTTATGTTTGTCAGGTTTCAAAAAATTTAACCAGTATGAATGTATAAATAGATTGGTATGGAGAACTGACATAATTTAAAGTGTGGAACACCTTTAGAACTGATAAGAGGGTTATGTGCAGGACACAGTGGGCAAAGAACTAAATAGGATTCATATGTGTAGGGAAAAACCAGAAGGATACACATAAAATATATTTTTGTTGTAGTTGTTTTATTTTTGTAGATAACAATTTTTTTCTTTTACTTTGTTGTGTCTGTATTTGATAATTCATGTCGCATTTGTAACATTCTTAAAGTCCGTGATTAAAAACATCCTAATTATGAAGGTCATTGAGCATAAGGACATATTGAAATGTTATCTTCCTTGAAATTGCTAGTAGAAACTTTGAAGTATTTTTGGTTTTGGTGGTCAAATTGTACATTTATTTCAGAAAGTAGGAGTGGCAAAAGAGTTTTCAAGCTATGAGATTGATGTCTCCATTATTAAACAGACATATAATAGGTGCCCATTAACTTACCAGTTTAGTGAGCCTAGATTTATTATTTTTCTATCAGGCTGTGTTTAAAAGATGTCAAAGAACTATTAATAACTTTGCACTGACAGGACTCTAGACTATTCTGTAGATTTTTTTTTCTTTTTTTAAAGTAAGCCCTACACCCTGCTTGGGGCTTGAATTCATAACCCTGAGATCAAGAGTCACATGTTCTACCAACTGAGCCCTGTGGATGTATTTTAAAATTCTCCCTGACTCCTGTTTCTAAATTAGGGTCAGTCATGGCATGTTTTTAAGATGGTAATGTATTTATGACACTAACCCTAACCCTAACCCTACTCATCTATCTTACTTCACATGTGGGCTGCCATTTCTCCATTCCTATTGCCCCTACCCTTCTTGGTTGGGGATAATAATTATAACTTCCTTAGTAGATATTCCCCTCCCCATTCAGTTTGTTCTCCTTCTCAATCAATTCTATGGATTGTTGTCATATTAAACTTAATAAGGAATGAATTTCCAGTCTAGACTTCAAAGGACTCTATGAATTACCCCTAAAATGCTTTCAAATTCAATTTTCTCCTAAATCTCTTTCATGAGCTGTGTACTCTGGCTGAACTTAACTATTCATCTTTTCCTAAACATCCCCTACGCATCCCCTTATACCTGTACCTGTATGCATATAGGCAAAGCGTTTTGCACGAAGTGGCCCAGAATAGGTGCTCAGAGAATGGCTGGCCTTTCTTCCTTTTTAGTTGTCCATATTCTCACTACACCTACTGTGAAAAAAAAAATCCTGAAAAAATGCCCCTGCATTCATAGAACCTTCCCTAAAATACCCTTACTGGAACTCATCTGCCCCTCTCTTTGATGGTCATAGCACTTGGTCGTAGCATTTGTGACGGTTAACTTTTCTACCCCGTGGCATAGCAGTTTCTGTACTTCTCTTTATTGAACTGAATGCCCCTGAAGTTCATGATTTGGGTGTCTCCCGTGTTGCCTCATATGCACTTCTACTTTGTAGTAGGTGCTCAATAAGGATCTATTTAATTAAGGAGTAAAACCTGGAGCCTCCTGGAGATCCTTAGTGGATTCCCCTATTGAACTGAGCAGAAATCCTTTTTATGATGGTTTCTTGCCAAAATTCAGAATTCAGGTTTTTGAAATTATGGTCTCAGGAAAGGTCATTTAAAGCTATCACTAAATAATCAATGTATTTTTTTAACCATTAAAAAGTACAAATTCTGACTTCAGGAAAAAAGTATTTTCTGTCTTATTTTTATGCATAAAAAAACACATGTACCCAAACATGTACATTTTTCTCCAAAGTTTCCCTTTGGGCCAACACTGTTACTTAGTAACAGTGTTATTTTTCTTAAGGAAATGTTTTCATTGATTGGAATAAGCAAAATTCTAATTATCAGGCCTACAAAAACCTAGACCTACAGAATTTCTGGAAGTGGAGATTGGAAATCTGAATTTTTATAAGCTCCAGGGATTTATGCAAGCCAAATCTTGAGAATTGAAGATTTAATAGACTATTTATCTTAAAGAATAGTGACATTTTAAGAGCTATTTTTAAATACTAATTTCTAAATGAAGTCCTAATGTTACAAATATTAGCTGAAGTCCTGACAGTTCTAAAGGAGTAATGGGTTGGTTTTCAGGGGCTAACTTGTTCCTTACAAATACTGAGCCCCCTTCATCTCTAGATGGTTGGTTCTGTTCTCAAGCTATGTGAGACTGGTTTAGGAGTAGAAATCAGGAGTTCAAAGATAAAATCAATTAAAATTTTGAATATTATTTGTTTGTAGAAAAACAGTTGTGGCTGAAAGTCAGCTTATTCCTTGGTGAGAACGAACAGTGAAAGGCAAGTATGTAGAAGTGAGGAAGAACTGAGAGGAGTAAAAATCACATTTGCTTGCACATTTAGTTGCGTTACTATTGGATTTCACTCCATTAAGGGCAAGGAGTTTCCATTTTCTAATGACAAGTATAAAAATAAGAGTGATTGGCAGTAACATTAATTACTAAGTAACCATTATTCAGAACTACCTTATTAGGAATGGGAATTGCCATCCCAAGCCTGTCTAAAGGATGTTCATAAACTACATTAATTATCAAAGATAGCAAGAAACAGCAAGTAAAAAATTGCCTACCAGATTAAAATTCCCAATATTTCCATTATAACAAGCTATTGAACATATAAGTGCAATGAACCTTGTAACACGTATGAATTATGTTCTGGGCTTGGGAAATAGCATCGCAGTGTCTCCACCTGACAGAGTAAATAGCATCCCATTCATTAATAAAGGCTGTCAGTGCAAATGTTAAAAGGCTGTTGGAGTGAATGCACACACAGCACTCATCAACACTCCGTTGGTCTCCTAGGTCATTTCCTCTTTTGCCCTCAACCTCTTCATCGAGTTTCAATGTCAATGGCGCCTTTGTGAAGGAAAGGAACTTCCTGCTGCGTTCCTTACTAAATTCAACCAAAATTAGACAATGATTATTGTGAGCTTCCATTTGATCCTTAAGTTACTTTATATTCCTCTGATGTCAGCCATCCTTGTTTTCTTATAAAATACATGGACAATTTCAGCCCAGCTGTCATGAAGATCAGCTTTTATGTGAGAACTGGATATACGTCTTCTCAATTATTCACTGTATTTCTGCATGTGATCCATTCTTTTTTTGTCATAAGATTTTTTTAACATTTTTAATATATTTTCTGCTATATAACAACATATGATAATTTCTCACTTGCTGTTTCTTATATTCTTGATAATTAATATGATGTATGAATATCTTTCAGGTAAGTTCAGATTGGCAAGGATAATACAGGGCAATGGTGAAGATTTGATACAGTTAACAAAAATATGTAAAGAGTAGCAGAATATGCCACCTCAAAATATGCCATCTTTAGCATAAACATTATTTTGAGCTAAAGGACTTGAAAAACAGCAGATACAGGGGTATTCTATGAGTATTCCCTTTTCTTTCTGAAAATAGAAGATAAAAATTCCCATGTGAAAGATGCCCTCCTTGTACCAGGAAAAAATAGTAACATTCTTTGATGAGGAGTCATAGCTGAGAGAATTCTGCACAGAGTTAAAATAATTCTTATCTTCCTTTAACCTCCCCACATAATTTGGTTACTTTTCCACAATTGCTTCTTTTTGTTCAATCCAATAAAAAAGGTCTTTAGATTTTGACATGTCTTTGAATCTTTGTTTCCTTATGAGGTTCCTATGTTACATAAACCTTATGTAAATTGGTATGCTCTCCTCCTATAAATCTGTCTTATGTCCATTTAATTATCAGGCCTCGTCAAGAAACCCTAAATTTTGCTTCCCCTATATATGTGAAGAGAAAAGTCTTATATCCTCCTATACACTTGCCAGAGAATACCACATTACATACAGTAAAGCCAATGGTTTTTTTGTTTTTGTTTTTGTTTTTGTTTTTGTTTCCTTCTACCCCAATACCTTTGTTATTCTTCCTAAAATAACTTCTTGCTAAGATGGAGCTAGTCTTAGCCTATGGTTTGTATCTTCCACCTCTGGAAAAATGTTATGAAGGTAATCCCACCCCTAAATATTCTGTGTGTTTTTGGCGGTGGGGAAGGGTGTTACTCAGTGGCTCATGGACCTGCCCTATCAGCATTATTGTTGCTCTCTTTAGATCTGCAGAATTTAAATCTGTCATGTGGGGCCTTGCAGTCCTTGTTTTAACAGTCTCTCCAGCTGATGCTTATACACAGTGAAGTTTGAGAAGTCCTGCTTTGATCGCACTTTGTATCATTGACTCCTTTAGGAAATATTTGAGTACTTTTCAAATCAAGGAGCTAGTCTAAGTGGATCAGATAAGACTCCTCTCCTGAGAGACTACACAACTATTGTCAATAAATATTTGAAGTGGATGTTGTCTTAAGAGATTCAGACGAAGTACTATGAACAATTATATGAGGTAAAGATTCTTTCCAACTAAAATGCTTTGAATGAAATGTTATAGAGGAGTGGGATTGCAGCAGGATTTGATAGATGAATGGGTGTGGAGCTGCAGATGCTGGGAGAAGGAAAGGCCCATGTTATAGAAGACAGAAAACACAAAAGTATAAGGTGGGACCATAGGCAAGGGCAGAGAATAGCAAGTGGTTGAATCCGACTGATGCATAAAGCTTATAAATGCTTATGGTTGGAAATAGAAATGTAGAGTAAGGCTATTCCAGAAAAGGTTTTGAAGGAAAGTCTAATACATATGTATTCTAAGTCATTTTTCTACATTTTCAGTTTAATCTCAGGAAAAAACGTGCTCTCAGCACACAATGAAAATTCATTAAAGGCTTAACTTCTTTATATCTATAGCTCCTAGCATGGCTCCTAACAGACTTTAAAGTCTCGATATATATTGTTAAGTAAATAAGCAAATCTTTATTTGGAAAGTCAAACATTTAGAGTTTCCAAATATACTGAAGGCAAATAGAAGTTGTAACTCCATATACAGTTTTACACATCTGCTTGAAAAATTAAAAACTCCCAAGGGAAGTTTAGATGGTCCACTACGTCCAAATAATAGACCTGCAAAATAATGGTGTTTGGCTAAATAATCATTTTTTTCTGATTTATGAAAGTATGGTTACAATGAAATGCTTTTTGAGAAATTAGAAAAATGTGAGCATATGCTTTACATGTGCTCATTAGCCTAATATTGGATTCTACATCACCTTTTTATGGGCAACAGGCAACTATAATTTTGGCAAAATTCTCAAACTTTTGTCGAAAAGAGAAGGTTATGAGTTTTTCTAGAACAGATATCATGTTTATTCATCTATCTCACATAGTGTCTTGCACATATAGGTGATCAATAAATGTTTTGATGTTTTTATTTAAATAAATACCCAGAGAAGAGTTTGGGACAGCCAGATTTTAGAAGGTTTTAAAGACATTACAAAGTAATAATGGTTATGACAGAAATAAAAATTTCTGGATTAAAAAGGATGCATTTGCAATGGTCAATGGAGGTGGCAATTTTATTACCACGTGGGGAAAATATGCAGTCAGCTGTGCTGGAAAGTCAGAGGGACAGCAGAATGACCCATGCACATCTATAATCATAATTTACTGTTGCCCTGGGATTTGGACAGTGACTAGAGACAGTTATGAAGCCTTATTTTGTGAACACAGTATCTCCACCTTAAATGACCCAAGGTAAATGCAGTAATGTTCCCTTCCCTCCCTGGAAGGGATCAAGTTACATTTAGGGCTCCAAGATAGAGCTAACACTGTAATGGGACAGATTTAGGTGTTTTTTGTTTTTTGTTTTCCTTCTCCTTCTTTTACAACTGTGGCTCAGCAATATAGCCAAGTTTGTGGCTTAATTACCCCTTTATGAGTCTCCAAGGAGAGTTCCTTTTCACAGAGCTTTCAGAAGAAATGGAAATAGAAATAATGAATATCTCACCCACTTTTTTGTTGTGAAAAATAAGAAGTGAGCAGTCACCTCAGCCTACAAAGTAGCAACAGACAAATCTGTTTCATGCAACAGGGCTAGAATTTTATAATCTTGAAAAGAAAATAATAGTTTTGGGCGAAATGAACAAGTTCTTTCTCTCATCCACTTCTTTTTTCTCTTTTCTTCCAAAAATGATTGACAGCTCTATTAAATATCTCCTTGGCTAGCCAGGAAGACAAATGGTTTGTCACGGAGTTTGCTTATCCCAGAAGACATTAAACCTTTGTCTGCCAGCCCCCATGTGCTGTCAGTGTGGGCAAGGATGGTAACTTGTTAGAATCTGAGTCCTTTCCTCCTTTCCGTACACAGATACAGAATCCCATTGCCTGTGGTGGGACTAGCCAACTCCAGATGGTCAGATCTTTTTTGGGGGCTTTGAAGTAAGCATGAAGGGTAAAAACTGTCATTTTGAATTATTTGTAGGCTATGATTTAAAGCACTGTGTCCTTTTAATGATTCAAAAACCACTTGCAATGTAGTGCCATGGAAGAACACTTTGAACTTCCTAGAATTGAAACACTCTTTTTCCCAATAACATTTCATATTACAATTTCAAAATAATAAAACCCAATCTAAATCCCTAGTATATGCTAAGGAAAATGTTAATAAATCATATAGCTTCTTCTCTCTCTCTCTCATTAACTCTCACCCCTCTACCACCCCCTCCCCAACCAACTACCACCACCCAAAATATAAGCTCCAAGAGAGCAGGGTTTTGTTTTGTTTTGTTTTGTTTTTGTCCAGTTTGTCAATACATGTTTCCTTTGCTTAAGATTGAGCCCAGCACTTAATAAGTGAAAATATTTTTTATTTTATTTTTTTTTCTGATTCTGTTTTTTTAATAATATTCTGGAAAAGGCAGAAATATAGAGACACTATATCATTTAGTGGTTATCAGGGGTTTGGGAGGGAGTAGGATTGAACAGATGAAGCCCAGGGGATTTTTTTTTTAATGTATGCGTCTATCTGTATGATATTGTAATGGCAGACACAGGACACTGTCCATTTATCAAAACCCATGTAACTTTACAGCACAAAGAGTGAACCTTATTGTATGCAATAAAAAAATCAATTAGGAGATTAAGGGATCCCAGGCTGGAAAGCAGATTGTTCCAAAGGAATCTAACCATATCACTGGAAATGTGTGATACAAGCTCACTGAAGTGGGGAAAGGTGGAGAAATTATGGTTTAATGGGTACAGAGTTTTGTTGGAGATGATAAAATGGTTTTTTTATTGTTATGTTAATCACTATAGATTACATCATTAGGTTTTGATGTAGTGTTCCATGATTCATTGTTTGTGCATAACACCCAGTGCTCCACACAGAACGTGCCCTCTTTCACACCCATCACTGGGCTAACCCATCCCCCCACCCCCCTCCCCTCTAGAAACCTCAGTTTGTTTTTCAGAGCCCTACGTCTCTCATGGTTCGTCTCCCCCTCCGACTTACTCCCCTTCATTCTTCCATTCCTGCTATCTTCTTCTTCTTTTTTTTCTTAACATATATTGCATTATTTGTTTCAGAACTACAGACCTGTAATTCAACAGTCTTACACAATTCACAGCGCTCACCATAGCACATACACTATCCAATGTCTATCACCCAGCCACCCCCTCCCTCCCACCCCCCACCACTCCAGCAACCCTCAGTTTGTTTCCTGAGGTTAAAAATTCCTCATATCAGTGAGATCATATGATACATGTCTTTCTCTGATTGACTTATTTCACTCAGCATAACACCCTCCAGTTCCATCCATGTCGTTGCAAATGGCAAGATCTCATTCCTTTTGATGACTGCATAATATTCCATTGTGTATATATATCACTTCTTCTTTATCCATTCATCTGTCGATGGACATCTTCGCTGTTTCCACAGTTTGCCTATTGTGGACATTGCTGCTATAAACATTGGGGTGCACGTACCCCTTCGGATCCCTACATTTGTATCTTTGTGGTAAATACCCAGTAGTGCAATTGCTGAATTGTATGGTAGCTCTATTTTCAACTGTTTCAGGAACCTCCATACTGTTTTCCAGAGTGATTGCACCAGCGTGCATTCCCACCAACATTATAGGAGGGTTCCCCTTTCTCCACATCCCCGCCAACATCTGTCGTTCCCTGACTTGTTAATTCTAGCCATTCTGACTGGTGTGAGGTGGTATCTCATGGAGGTTTTGATTTGGATTTCCCTGATGCCGAGCGATGTTGAGCACTTTTTCATGTGTCTGTTGGCCATTTGGATGTCTTCTTTGGAAAAATGTCTGTTCATGTCTTCTGCCCATTTCTTGATTGGATTATTTGTTCTTTGGGTGTTGAGTTTGATAAGTTCTCTATAGATTTTGGATACTAGCCCTTTATCTGATATGTCATTTGCAAATATTTTCTCCCATTCTGTCGGTTGTCTTTTGGTTTTGTGGACTGTTTCTTGTGCTGTGCAAAAGCTTTTTCTCTTGATGAAATCCCAATAGTTCATTTTTGCCCTTCCTTCCCTTGCCTTTGGCGATGTATCTAGGAAGAAGTTGCTGCAGCTGAGGTCGAAGAGGTTGCTACCTGTGTTCTCCTTTAGGATTTTGATGGACTCCTGTCTCACGTTTAGGTCTTTCAACCATTTGGAGTCTATTTTTGTGTGTGGTGTAAGGAAATGATCCAGTTTCATTCTTCTGCATGTGGCTGTGCAATTTTCGCAACACTGTTTGTTGAAGAGACTGTCTTTTTTCCATTGGACATTCTTTCCTGCTTTGTCAAAATGAGTTGACCATAGAGTTGAGGGTCCATTTCTGGGCTCTCGATTCTGTTCCATTGATCTATGTGTCTGTTTTTGTGCCAATACCATACTGTCTTGATGATGACAGCCTTGTAATAGAGCTGGAAGTCCGGAATTGTGATGCCGCCAGCTTTGCTTTTCTTTTTCAATATTCCTCTGGCTATTCGGGGTCTCTTCTGGTTGCATACAAATTTTAGGATTATTTGTTCCATTTCTTTGAAAAAAGTGGGTGGTATTTTAATGGGGATTGCATTGAATGTGTAGATTGCTCTAGGTAGCATTGACATCTTCACAATGTTTGTTCTTCCAATCCATGAGCATGGAACGTTTTTCCATTTCTTTGTGTCTTCTTCAATTTCTTTCATGAGTATTTTATAGTTTTCTGAGTACAGATCCTTTGCCTCTTTGGTTAAATTTATTCCTAGGTATCTCATGGTTTTGGGTGCAATTGTAAATGGGATCGACTCCTTGATTTGTCTCTCTTCTGTCTTGTTGTTGGTGTATAGGAATGCCACTGATTTCCGTGCACTGATTTTATATCCTCCTACTTTATTGAATTCCTGTATGAGTTCTAGCGGTTTTGGGGTGGAGTCTTTTGGATTTTCCACATACAGTATCTTATCATCTGCAAGGATTGAGAGTTTGACTTCTTCTTTGCCAATTTGGATGCCTTTGATTTCTTTTTGTTGTCTGATTGCTGTGGCTAGGACTTCTAATACTATGTTGAAGAGCAGTGGTGAGAGTGGACATCCCTGCCGCGTTCCTGACCTTAGGAGAAAAGCTCTCAGCTTTTCCGCATTGAGAATGATATTCGCTGTAGGTTTTTCATAGATGGCTTTTATGATATTGAGGTATGTACCCTCTATCCCTATACTCTGAAGAGTTTTGATCAAGAAAGGATGCTGTACTTTGCCAAATGCTTTTTCTGCATCTATTGAGAAGATCATGTGATTCTTGTTCTCTCTTTTGTTAATGTATTGTATCACGTTGATTGATTTGCAGATGTTGAACCAGCCTTGCAGCCCAGGGATAAATCCCACTTGGTCATGGTGAATAATCCTTTTAATGGACTGTTGGATCCTATTGGCTAGTATTTTGGTGAGAATTTTTGCGTCCATGTTCATCAAGGATATTGGTCTGGAATTCTCCTTTTTGATGGGGTCTTTGTCTGGTTTTGGGACCAAGGTAATGGTGGCCTCATAAAAGGAGTTTGGAAGTTTTCCTTCCATTTCTATTTTTTGGAATAGTTTCAGAAGAATAGATGTTAATTCTTCTTTAAATGTTTGATAGAATTCCCATGGAAGCCATCTGGCCCTGGGCTTTTGTTTGTTGGGAGATTTTTGATGACAGCTTCAATTTCCTTAGTGGTTATAGGTCTGTTCAGGTTTTCTATTTCTTCCTGGTTCAGTTTTGGTAGTTGATACATCTCTAGGAATGCACCCATTTCTTTCAGGTTATCTAATTTGCTGGCACAGAGTTGCTCATAATATGTTCTTATAATTGTTTGTATGTCTTTGGTGTTGGTTGTGATCTCTCCTCTTTCATTCATGATTTTGTTGATTTGGGTCATTTCTCTTTTCTTTTTGATAAGTCTGGTCAGCGGTTTATCAGTCTTGTTCATTTTTCAAAGAACCAGCTCCTAGTTTTGTTGATCTGTTTTACTGTTCTTTTGGTTTCTATTTCATTGATTTCTGCTCTGATCTTTATTATTTCTCTTCTCCTTCTGGGTTTAGGCTTTATTTGCTGTTCTTTCTCTAGCTCCTTTAGGTATCGGGTTAGGTTGTGTATTTGAGACATTTCTTGTTTCTTGAGAAAGGCTTGTATTGCTATATACTTTCCTCTCAGGACTGCCTTTGCTGTATCCCAAAGATTTTGAACAGTTGTGTTTTCATTTTCATTGGTTTCCATGAGTTTTTTTAATTCTTCTTTAATTTCCTGTTTGACCCATTCATTCTTTAGTAGGATGCTCTTTAGCCTCCATATATTTGAGTTCTTGCCGACTTTCCTCTTGTGATTGAGTTCTAGTTTCAAAGCATGTGGTTTGAAAATATGCAGGGAAAAATCCCAATCTTTTGGTATCGGTTGAGACCTGATTTGTAACCTAGGATGTGATCAATTCTGGAGAATGTTCCATGGGCACTAGAGAAGAATGTATATTCCGTTGCTTTGGGATGGAATGTTCTGAATATGTCTGTGAAGTCCATTTGGTCCAGTGTTTCATTTAAAGTCTTTTTTTCGTTGTTGATCTTTTGCTTAGATGATCTCTCCATTTCAGTCAGGGGGGTGTTAAAGTCCCCCACTATTATTGTATTGTTGTCCATGTGTTTCTTTGCTTTTGTTATTAATTGCCTTATATAATTGGCTGCTCCCTTGTTAGGGGCATAGATATTTACAATTGTTAGATCTTCTTGTTGGGTATACCCTTTAAGTAGGATATAGTGTCCTTCTTCATCTCTTATTACAGTCTTTGTTTTAAAATCTAATTTGTCTTATGTAAGGATTGCCACCCCAGCTTTCTTTTGGTGTCCATTAGCATGGTAAATGGTTTTCCACTCCCTCACTTTTAATCTGGGGGTGTCTTTGGGTCTAGAATGAGTCTCTTGCAGACAGCATATGGATGGGTCTTGTTTTTTAATCCAATCTGATAGCCTGTGTCTTTTGATTGGGGCATTGAGCCCATTTACATTCAGGGTAACTATTGAAAGATTTGAATTTAGTGCTATTGTATTGCCTGTAAGGTGACTGTGACTGTATATTGTCTGTGTTCCTTTCTGATCTATGCTGCTTTTAGGATCTCTCTTTGCTTAGAGGACCCCTTTCAACATTTCTTGGAGGGCTGGTTTCGTGTTTGCAAATTCCTTTAGTTTTTGTTTGTTCTGGAAGCTTGTTACCTCTCCTTCTATTATCAATGACAGCCTAGCTGGATATAATATTCTTGGCTGCGTATTTTTCTCGTTTAGTGCTCTGAAGATATCTTGCCAGTCCTTTCTGGCCTGCCAGGTCTCTGTGGATACATCTGTTGCCAATCTAATGTTTCCACCATTGTAGGTTACATATCTCTTCTCCTGAGCTGCTTTCACGATTTTCTCTTTGTCTCTGAGACTTTAAGTTTTACTATTAGATGTCGGGGTGTTGACCTATTTTTGTTGATTTTGAGAGGGGTTCTCTGTGCCTCCTGGATTTTGATGTCTGTTTCCTTCCCCACATTAGGGACGTTCTCTGCTATAATTTGCTCCAATATACCTTCTGCCCCTCTCTCTCTTTCTTCTTCTTCTGGTATCCCAATTATTTTAATATTGTTTCTTCTTACCGAATTGCTTATCTCTCGAATTCTGCCCTCTTGATCCTATAGTTGTTTCTCTTTCTTTATCTCAGCCTCTTTATTTTCCATCATTTGGTCTTCTATATCACTGATTCTCTCTTCTGCCTCATTTATCCTAGCAGTTAGTGCCCCCATTTTTGATTGCACCTCATTAATAGCCTTTTTGATTTCGACTTGGTTAGATTTTAGTTCTTTTATTTTCCAGAAAGAGTTTCTCTTAGAACTTCCACGCTTTTTTCAAGCCCAGCTAGTATCTTTAAAGTCATGATTCTGAACTCTGGTTCCGACATCGTACTAATGTCCGTATTGAGTAGGTCCCTGGCAGACGGTACTACCTCTTGTTATTTTTGCTGAGGTGAT
>NW_027397073.1:29512243-29512599 GCF_003265705.2 Callorhinus ursinus
GGTTAACAACGTCCCCAGCAGATATACTCTATACAAATCAGAAAAGATCTGAAACCAGGGGAAAAGAAAGGGAATGAAAGAAGAAAGAAAGCGAAAAAAAAAGAAAAAGAAATAGAGAAAGATAAAAACAAACAAAAACAGAACAAAACAAAAAAGAAAAACCAGAATATGATCAATATGATCAGGCTAGTGCATAGATCAGTGCCACACACTAGATTTTGGGTGTATTTTGGTCTGTTAGAAGAAAGTGCCTCCTGAAATTTTAAAGGAAGAAAGACTTATATATGTACAAAATAAGGGTTGATACAATGAAGGGATGGAAGATGACTGTAAAGATGAAAAGTATAAAAGGTTTT